>NW_007577966.1:51704-70755 GCF_000690725.1 Stegastes partitus
CGGAGGCTGTACCCACTAGTAAAGCGAACAAGGAGGCGATTTAAATAGCCTGGGAGAAACCCTAAGATGGCTTTGTAGATGAAAATCCTCCCAGGCTGGTTTCACAAACATAACATGACTTCAGTGGACCTCAATGACCTCCCCTATGACCGTATCTAAAAAGAATGGATCATTTTTGGGATATGGTGGAATGGCAGATATGCAGCTGAGAAATGGGCAGACCATGTGACCATGCCAGCATGGAGCAGAATCTGAAAGAAATGTTTCTAACATCTTAAGGAATCCATTCCTCATTTAATATCACTGCCACTTAACCTGTTTGATTGGCAGCTAAACAGGTTACTGCTTGCATTCGAACAAGAAGAAACTTGTTAGCACGCTTGGCTGCTACTGCTAGTGTCAGCAGTGTGGGACTGCAGACTTTCAGCTAGGTGGGATGCTAACATTACCTTCTCATGTTGTGGAAAAGAACTGCTGGGTTTCAAATACTGAGTACAGGTGACCTATACATTATACAGTGGACACTGCTCAGCTGTGAATACAGCTGACGAATTTTAACCCATTTAAAAAGCATTCTGATGTCATTTGCCTACTACTCTTGTGGGAATGTTTGACTCTAGTTGTTATCACCAGGGTGAGAGAGAAGATGGGGGCTGACTCAGGTACAACACATGCATTTATTGTTAATCACTAATCAGTTGTCATAGTCATAGTAAATACAGAATTGTAAACTGATTTTATTTTTTTACGATAGCTGCTGAGATTGTTTCTTCCTCAACTCTACATAGACCTGTGCTGTATTTGTCCTAGAACCAACTGTATTAGCTCAGCAGCTAGTATTATGCTCCTGGCAGCATTTGTGCAGACTAAGGTGTGCTCTTTAATGTATGGTAATTTACCTGGAAATGTTGCTCCATGACTTGGATCTTGCCTTGTTCTGGACACTTCTTCAAAGCATACTCAGTGAACTGGAAAAGGATCTCTACCATCTGTACACACAAAGAGCACGACAAGTTCAAAAATGAGCTTGACATGACAACACCAGAGTACATCTTCCAGAGAACATAGTCTTAGCGGTACGCTGGTCTCACCTTGTCACTGACCACTCCTTTCCTTTTCAGTGGATCTCCATACAGGCCTTGAATGAACATATCACACAGTGTGTTTAATCCTTTTGTCAAACAACTAATTTGTATATTTAAAAATTTGGGGTTAATAGATGATTTGATAAGAATATAAATAATCACGGGGTTTAATGTCTTATTAATATTATTATTATTATTATTATTATTATTATTATTATTATTATTATTATTATTATTTAAAAAAAACACAATTATGATATTAGTTAGCTAGACTTGCTCAAGAGTTATTCCATCTCACATCATCAGGGAGCTTCTGCTCGACCGTCTCTGATTTGCTTAAAACTTTTTTTTTTTTTTTTTTACATAAACTATGGATATTTAAAATGGTGTTTGTGAAATTTTAGATTGATATATCAAGTACTTTCTAAGATAATCTTTTTTTAAATATTCCCCATCAACCCACTTAAAGCTACTATGCTTGGATGACAAAATCTCTGAAACAATTAAAGGCATGAGCCTGAAAGTTTCACTCTCAATCACTATGTCCAGGTATAAAAATTTCCCATCACAAAAATCCCACCATCCCATCAGATCTATGCATTTCGTCATGGTTAAATTATGCTGATGTCATCCTAATCACCTAATACAGTGATAATTCGCAAAGAAATAACACAAAACTACATGGCAAGTCTCCTCCAAATCAACATTTATGTCTACAAAGTGGGGTCTAAAAATGAAAAATATGCCAATATTAAAAAAAAATTATACATAAATTTGTTGATAATCTGGCAGGAGGTCTCTTACGATTTGAGATGGAAAAATTCAAGTGAAAATTTCAGGCTTTTATCTTTAGTAGCTCCTGAGATATAGCCATTCTAACAAAGTCTCAAATTTCAACTGGTGAAAAAATGTGTTAAAAATAGGTCGATGGGCAATTTCTTAAAATATGTTATCTCAGAAAGGATCTTCAGATAGATATTGATGAAGATATTTGTGAAATTTTAGCTCTAACTAAAATTTCACAAATATCTTTATAAATAGCAATTTTATGGGGCTGCAAAGGTGGTTAGCACTGTGACCTCACAGCTAGAAGATCCTCAGTTTGTCCCGGTTAGGACGCCTGGGATCTTTCTGTATAGGGTCTCAATGTTCTCTCCGTGCAGTGTGGGTTCTCTGGCTTCTTCCCCTAGTCCAAAAACATGCTGAGGTCAATCAGTGATTCTAAATTGTCCATAGGTGTGAATGTGAGTGTGCTTGGTTGTCTCTCTGTGTAGCCCTGTGATAAACTGGATACATGTCCAGGTGAACCTGCCTTCACCATAAGTCAGCTGCGATAGACTCCAGCCCCCCGCAACCCTTGTAAGGGTTAAGTGGTATATAGATAAAGGATGGACAGATGAATGGATGAATGAATGGATATCCATTTTATGCGACAAAAATATCTGGCTAATCAGAGATGGTCAGGCAGAAATTTTTTGAAAAATGATTCAATGATTGAAATGATGATTTGAGATGGAACGACCATATATGTGACCCATCTGCATGAAATCAGTGGTATTGCACCTTGGGCTATTATGCGGAAATAAAAGCAGCATGTTGCTACCACATGACGCAAATCACAGGACAGGATCGGCTGGCAGTGACACATTGCTCGCAGCACACAACTGATTTCTGCAGCTTCTTTCTCTGTTACCGCTCATGCATGCTGACAATATTTGACAGCCTTATGGAGCATAATATTATTACACTCCGTAATATTATATGTTACCTACATGTAGAAAACAAGTAAATGGACCAATCTAAGTAAAAAACCCAAAGCCAATATTTTATCATGTGTTAACATAATTCAGGCTGTATCTCAGGTGTAGTCCAAGGCGACTGATTTCGTGCAGATGGGTCACATATTAGTAAAATCATATTCATCAGTATTTCCTTTACTTTAAGGTACAAAAAAGCTTAAAATATAGAAGACAAATGTTATCAAGCGGCAGCCCTAAGCAGCACCTGAACACGGTGAAACAATCTTAAGCCTGTCTGGCATGTGTCTCATATTGGTTTAACTGTGTTTACATGATGCATAGTCCTGAACAAATTACCACCTTGTTTGCTGAAAGGAACCCAAATTTATCTGCACAAAGCAAGCTGGAAACATGTACTGGTGAATGTAATGAACAGACTTAGAGGCTGCTGAATGTGTGATATGTATTATACCCACCAACCACAGCCTTAGCAGTTCCTTCGTGGAAGGACCAGGCCAAAGAAAGAGCCTCAACAAAATGCTCCTGTTTTAGCCAGCAGTCAATACGCTGGAGACACAAACAGAGACAAAGATGAAATGGATCGACTGAGAAGGGGCCAGTTGCTGATACCCTAACCTAAACAACCTCCACAACAAAAGAGTTTACAAAAATGTATTTTTTAGCTGTATGGATTTTTACCAGCTACATATTTAGTATGGTCCTAGTGTATCACCATTACTGCTTAAAAGTATGTGTTTACTTATCACAAGTGTAACTATGAATATATGTGCTACACATGCTGGCATTGAGCTTTCATAAGAAAACCAAACTTTAAACTAACGGTGATGAAATGTAAACTGCAGAAAAAAGTGTTGCGTTGCCTCAAGCTTTTGTTATTTCACTAATTCACCTCTGGATAACTCACTATCTCATCACTATGTTGGAACCCAGCTGCATGTTAATTAAGTTAAACAGATTTTACTACTGAAAACAAAAATCTGTTAACGGTTTTACAGTTCTGTGCACCTTGGGTGTCTTACTGTCAGATTACAGGAAGCAAAGGCAGCCAAATTACTACTACTGATGCAGAAATGCAGTGGTAATACACATCTTCAGTCTCTGTTACAACATATTGAGTGCTCCAATGATGATGATGATGATCACAGCCCTCTCCCCACTCTGCTGTGGGGCACAGGGTCACACTCCCTAAAGTATGAATTAGGAACACATATTTGTCTCTTCCTAATATTTGTATCAGCAACACACACAGACATGTACCTCATTTTTATTTTTGGTTGAGTGTGATGCTGTGATGTTTTTTTACTTCAAGACTGTTCCTTAAACAAAGGAGCAGCCATCTTGTTAAACAAACATTATGTCACCACACATAACAGTGAATGATTCATGTAAACTATTCATTACATTGGGTGGTTTGTGTAAAACGCTTACTTAAAATATCACACATACCTCTCTCCAGTTCCTTAGAGTCATAATGTGAGCCGACTGCAACACAAAACAATATGCAGTTAAAGAATAAGACTGACTAAACTGATCGCTTTAAACCTATATTAATCTGGAAAAGACACAATATGTTCTGGGTGTTAATTTACAGGTTTAAACAGCTGATTGTTCTAGGACAGTCACAACTATTTGATACAAGTGGCAATAAAACAGTTTTTGCTAATATCAAAACCTTTCTTTGTTCATGAAACAAAATCAGACAGTCTTGTGTGTTAATGGTGTATAAACTGACCTGTGCAAGGACCCATTAATACGGCAATAAAAAAATATATTTTTTGCATTTAGTGTAATAAGCAAGTGCATTGTGTACTGTTTTGTTTTTTTTTACATAACATGTTAAATTAATTTATTTGGGATGTCATAACTTTATTACAACTGGATGTACATTGTAACAGCTATTTATCAATTAAGTTGAACAAAAGTGGTACATGTATAAATACTTGCACTGTGCTGTGTATAATCTGGACTGCTGCCAAGTGCTTAAATTAGCAGCAGGTAGCTACTTTATTTTCACCATGTCCTGCAGAGTCCTCCAGGAAGTCAAGTCTGATGCCCCGTCACATTAGTGTAGGTCACTGTGTGGAATTTCTTGTCTGTTATGAACTATTGTCAAGTCAGATTGGCTTAGATTGAACCAGATCTCTGTCTGTGACAAATGCAAGTGAGGACAACCCATATTATAACATTTCCTTTACAGAAATTCCTTATTTAATGAATTCAACAAACAAACGTTACAGTATAAACTGGATGTGTCATCTAACGTGAGATTTACTTCAATTAATGCTTATCTTCTGCTTTAAAATAATCATGACAAGGCAGCGACATTTCTGTTTGTTTAGGAACCATGCATCTCTCCCTTCTCCTCCATCAGTGCTGCTGGGATCACTCCCACAGCCTCATGCTATCCAACACTGCAGAGAAGTGCTGTGGCCCTTTGCTGCAACCTCTTTCCCTATTCTCCTCACCCACTTTCCTATCTAATAAAGGCAAAAAGGCCCCCCAAAAAACTTTTAAAAAATAAAAAAAGACATGCTGCAAAAGTGCATCCAGCTGGGAGTTGAACCATGGATTTGTTGCGAAGGGTATTTGCATTGCACCCAACAACCTCTTTTACTGTCTTTTTCTATTGAACATGTATGAGTAAGTGAATCATCATTAGAGGCTTTAATTATCAGGAGGTAGAATTTTCTTTACCAAAAAAACACGTCCACATACATGCATACTGAGACGACAAACAAATCAAATAATATAACATGGTACCTTCGTGCCCAAATAGACAATCTGTCCTGCGTAGCTCGAGACAGACTGGTAACAGGCCTTTTCCCCGACTAAAGCCTGAACAGAGGAGGTCAGTGGTTGTTAAAGTGCATTTAAAGCCTGATGTCACATTCATCTGCTGAACATCAATGTATTTTTTGGCAGAGCAAGGATTCTGTATTTTGCTTCTGCTGTTTCTTTAAACTTGACTTGAAATGTGTCAAATCTGTCAGCCTAACAACTGTAAGTATGAATACTCAAAAGCAGCGAGGAGTCTAACTAATGCCAACATGTATTAGCTAGGACGTGCAGTTTGACACATGCCCCTCCACACACCCCAACACCCCACACCCCACACACACACACACACTGCTACCAACTATTAATATTAGTTTTGAATGTCAGCCATTTAATGATGATCAATACCTTCTGACTGTTCAAATCCAGTTACGTATAACTATACAAATGTATGTTAAAACTGACCTCATCCTTGACCCCAAAAGTAAGAAGTTTGACCTCTGATTCTGTTTCTCATCAACTAATCCCTCACCAGAGCCTGGGAGACATTCCCTCCGGTGGCCAGCGATTTGAAATGTCGGCTGTTATAGACCAGTTGCACCTGCTCCAAGTCCAGAGTCTCCAGAACCTCCTGACTGGGCCGGTCCACAACCTGCAGCTTTTCGTGACTGTCCACTAGGACCAGCGTACGACTGTTAATCCACTGCAGAGAGACACAAAGACAGGAGGAGAACAAGTAGTGCATTTTGCATGACAGCAAACAAAGATACCTATATTCATACATAAGCCATGTAGAACGAAAACAGAGACAAACTCAACTAGAAGTTGGAAAAGAAAAAAAAAAGCAGATGTCTACGTAATCTAACCCTGTCCATAGTTTGTTTCACCACCATTTACGATTGTGTTTCAGCCAAAAAAAATTTGACCCATTATCTTGCCAGCTTTGACATTTGAAAAAGAGCACCCTTAACTGATGAAAGTCCACAGACAGTGTTCTTAACCCCGACTCCATCTCAGTGGCAGGTGAGCAGTTAGTCATTTAAACTAGGGGTTCAAACTCAGTACAGTGCTACACATCCATTCACACAGAGGACAGACCACATCTCCCCTTTCCTTGCAACTCAGTTTAAAAAGAGACACTTGTTTGTCAGTTATTGCCAAAGGAAATTGTCCCAATCCATTCTTTCTTTACAACCTTCTGCTGTTCCAAAGGTCATACACTGCCTGGCCAAAAAAAAAAAAGTCACACACTCTAATATTTCATTGGACTGCCTTTAGCTTTGATTTCAGCACTCATTCGCTGTGGCACCGTTTTGATAAGCTTCTGCAGTGTCACAACATTTATTTCCGTCCAGCATTGCGTTCATTTTTCGCCAAGATCTTGCATTGATGATGGGAGGGTCGGACCTCTGCGCAAAGTCTTCTCCAGCACATCCCAAGGATTCTCAATGGGGTTAAGGTCTGGACTCTGTGGTAGCCAAGTCATGTATGAAAAAGGATGTCTCATGCTCCCTGAACCACTGTTTCAGAATTTGAGCACGATGCCATTGTCAGCTTGGAATATACCTGTGCCATCAGGGAAGAAAAACTCCATTGATGAACCTGGTTATTCAGTATATTCAGGTAGTCAGCTGGCCTCATTCTTGAGCACATAATGTTGCTGAACCTGGACCTGACCAACTGCAGCGACCCCAGATCATAGCACTGCCCTCACAGGCTTGTATGGTACGCACTAGGCATGATGGGTGCATCACTTCATCCGCCTCTCTTCTTGAGCTTTCAAGTTGTTATCATCAAAGTTATAACAAATAAGGCTTGCCATATTTGAATTTATGTGTAATGACTGCAGAATACATACAATTTTCATTTTGTCTGCAATGTCTGATGACAAATCGAAACTTTTTCCATCATATTATAATTATAAGAAGAGGTCGGTGGTTAGCACCGTTGTCTCACTGCGAGAAGAGTAGAGTCTTCATGTTCTCCTTGTGCAGCGTGGGTTCTCTCCAGGTTCTCCAGCTTCTTCTCACAGTCCAAAAACATGCTGAGGTGAATCAGTGATTCTAAATTGTTCGTAGGTATGAATGTGAGTGTGCTTGGTTGTCTCTCTGTGTAGCCCTGTGATGGACCGGTTACCTGTCCAGGTGAACCTGCCTTCACCCTGAGTCAGCTGGGATAGACTCCAGCCCCCCGTGACCCCAGTAAGGATTAAGCGTTGTACAAGTGTATGTGTAATACTGGATATTGTACTCTAGCACTGAACGTTGACTGAGTGTACAACTGATATTTTGCACTGTATATAGTTTAATGACCTCACGCCACACTATATTTGAAAGAAAATTATGTCTGACTAATTTCATGTTTTGTTTTCCAATGCATTACACATTATTTCCATCATTGTATTGATACAATGCAATGCATTGTGTCATGCTGTCTTAAGTGAAGTGACAGGCTTTACTAGCAGAAAGTCTAAAAAGTGCTCAAAACAAATCTGCCAAGGAGCCTCCGAACCACTCAGTGATTATACTGCCGGACAATCCTAAGTCCCTGTTGGATAAAAGGGAATGCATGCAAAAGTCTGTGAGGTAGTGAGGAACCTTCCTGGAACTGGCCCACTCTCTAGACTTTGGTACTTACACTTAGGCTAATGATGTCACAGCTGAGATGGAGTTGTCTTTGTTTGATGACATGGATGGTCCCTGTCTCTTCCTTCTTTACCTGAAAAAACAGAAAATAAAACCCTACACGCTGGTGTTCCTATTGATCATTTGACAAAGACAAGTAAGGAGACATTTAAGAAATATTACAATAAAGTGCATAATGACTGTCTTCAATAACAGCCCACAATTTACATATACAACAACTGTTGCAAATTATTTGCAAATGATATGGAACATTCAGGTAGAAATGTTACGAAAAAAGTCAAATACTCTGACCAAATCAATCAATCAATCAATCAATCAATCAATCAATCGAAGTTGGGTCTCACGTATAATGTGTAATTGAAGTTAGGTGAGAGTTTAGCAAATACCAGGAGGAAGTGGACTGTATCTCCTTTGCAAAAAGCCAGGATCGGATTGACCATCTTCTGAACAGGAACAAACTGCCAAGCCAGCTGAGGAACACTGGATGGATCAGACTAACCAAAGAGGACACGGGACATCACATCAGAACTGAATCTCTTATTTAACCTCTTAAAACATGCAGCACTTCTGTGGCCATGCACTTGACATCACATACAGGCCACCATTCTAATCCTGCTGGGCAGAAAAATATTCCCTGTCCTGCCAGCAAGTACAGTCTTCAGGCGTAGAAAGTAAGCAAATCTTTAAAATCAGAAGTATGGTCAGGTAGTGGGGTGCTGTGTGAGCTCAGGTTATTTAGACTGCAAATACATTACAACACATTATGAGCTCTACTTAGTGTGAATTCAGAAAGTGACACTAACCAATAACCCAGAACAGAAACATAAGCTAACACAGAATGACCCCTATTGTTGTATTCATGGTTCTGGGGGAACATGCATTCATTTACATCCACATGGACAAATAGACAGAAATCCTGACCTTGCTGTAGGGAAAAGTCATCCACACTTTAAGGGAGGGCTTTAGTCCAATGACCAAAATCTGGTGGGAGGAAATCAGAAAGAAAAAAAAACACAACAAACCTTAAACACAGTCACGTGAACAAACTAAGGTTGAAAGGTTCACCGTGAATGGAGCAGTGTGTGTTCGTTACCTTAGTGAGCGAGGCCATAGCCAGCAGAGAGTAGTGTGTGATAGGATGGTCTCTGAAGTCTGGAGGAGCATGTAAAGGCTCAATACAGCAGACCTCCCCTTTAGAACCACTAAAAAGGCATCGAGAATCACATGACCGCATCCCCATCACCCTCCTGGAAACAATCAGAAACAATTATCATTTACAAAAAACAAATCAAGATGAAACAAGAACAGTGAGAACAGGGACAAGATAAGGGAAAGGAAAAACAACACGGAAAAAACTGCCCATTACAATCGCACCCAGCCCTCATGTTCCCAATACGCTGCTAGATGTAGAAGCAACATAGGTGTGACAAAGCGGAATGTAAGAAACAACGTATTTGAAGCTGTTTCATGACAAACAAAATGTGATAGATAAATTTCAGTTTCAGATGTGTTAAATACTTTATAATGCACAGTACTAGTTAAAAATGTGGACACATCTACTAATGAAAGTGCTTTTATTCATGTGACTGCAGATAACAGCAATTTGTTCTTCATGTCATAAAACATGCTATAAATCATGCTCAGCAGCTCAAGCTCTAACTGAAAATACCTAATCACAAAAAAACTGTCTTTTTCGTGTAAACACAGTTACTCTTTAACAACATGTGAAGTTGTTATTATCCACAGTGGTGTCTGTTTATAGCTCAGTAAGTAAGGTTGCTGTCTCTGGAGTGCCATTTTAGGATGCAGGCGCTTTGATTCCAGACACAGACAAAAGCGCTGTTTTAATCAGACTGAGTGACTCCTACCGGTGGGTGCTGTTTGTGCTTAATGAGTGCTCTTACAATGTTGAGTTCCTACTAACTGCCACTGTCATTCAGGTAATATGTTCTCTCTTTCAGAATTTCATGTTTGTCTCCATAAATATCAGATTTTCTTAAGAGCAGTCAAATGCTGTTTTTGGTTTATTAAATGGTTGCATTTTATGACAGTTGCAATCACTAAATAGTACTGTAGCAGGCATTGGATCTTTGAGTGCCCTCTATTAGTGCTTCAACTTCATATCAGCAAGACTTATGTGAAGGAGCCAAAACCTGATAAAACATGATTAAACACTTGAGATGTAGTTGGTAGAAGGGTGCCCTGTAATTGTAAAATTGCAGGTTCAATACCAGCTTTCTTGTGTACAAATGCACACACACAAACAACTGCAAGCTACAATAGTGCTCTGCGATCACACATGCAATTTCCCCAGGAATTGTATATTGTGGTTTATTTTTTCTCATTTTATACACTGTAATATGTTACTAAGAGATGCACACTGAGAGAGAAAAACAACAGCACACCTGTATCAATTTTATGTTGGTGGCAAACAAGACATCTGCTTTGTTACAAACTATTAGTAGCTTCTATTGGACTTGTAAATGTTCTACATTAATTCATATTATTTTCATAACTCAGATTTTTTTAGGTTGTAACTAAAAACAAGTAAGAAGAAAGCTTTAATTCCAATGTGCACATATTTTTACATTCTCTCTCTTTAACTGTAGGTTCCATATAAGATCACCTGCTGTGTATTTAAGTTGAGTTGAGTTCTTGAGAAGTTACAAAGTTATCAAGTTGCCAGGGTTCTAACTGGCAAATGTGTTCACTGAACAGCAGAATCCTGTCTGTGTGTTTGTATTGGATTGGCTGGCATAGTATAGTCGGTGACTAACATTCTGAGTTCTGTCTGGTACTAATGGTACTAAATGGTAGAATTCCACATTTGGCTGTCTGAGTTGAAAAGGCCACTCTAATGAGGACTCAGGTCAACCTGAAGGTGGCACCACAGGTTTGTAAAAACTGCTTGGGGCAGTGGAGCAAAAATGTTATGAAAATTCTACAGTGGAGTCCTAACTGCTCCAAATCAATACACAGAGTCGTCTCTTAAGTCAAAGCAAACTTTTACTTGCAGCAAAGAGCAACATGTACAGCACAGAGTCTGAACAAGTGACTAACTAAAAGCATGAAACAGTGGTTCTTATATACAGACAGTGAACAGAAAACAACAGACAACCTCCCACAAATGTGTGTGTTTAGGCATGGTGTTTTGACTACCCGCTAAGGACATCCTTATAATCACACTCACAAGGTGAAATAGAGGCAATGGACATTTACAGCATTCTCATACTTTTCACAAAGATCATTGGATCATAACATAGAATTATTCGAACAAAAACTATGACTAATTTTGTGGTAAAACCAAAACTATTTAAATTATTTTTTATTTAAAGTAGACTTATTTACCTGAAAGCCAGTTCAAAAACAGATCCTCCACTGTCATTGCACACTGCAAGAGTTGGGTCATCTGTAAACTACAGAAACAAACATGGGTGGGACAGGGACAGAAATCAAACAACAATGATCAGTGACTAAAACCATCTAACGACAATACTAATTGTGTGTAACCCAAATCAATAAACCAGTTTGATTGCAGTAATTATAGGGATTGTTTTCAATGGTTGTACATGGGGAAATGTCTTTATGGACTTATGGGTGTTAACTGCAGCAGCTACAATATAAACCCAGGGCCTTTTGGCTGGCCCCTACTTTTTTCACACTCTTTCAAAAGACTGTTTGATCCTTAAAATTTGGTTTTAGGGTAAAGGTGTGATTTAGGCTAGGACAGAGGTAAAGGGTTGGGGTTAGGCACTTATGGTAAATTGGGATTAATAAGTATTTGGGTAAGGAGCTAAAGACTTCATGAGGTCAATGACTATCTTTACAAAGACAGCAAAACCAGTGTGAGATGTGTGAGGACGCGTGCATGTGCCTGCGTGCATACCTTCACATGCAGTATAGCTGTCCCTGGAGGGTGGGCATCAGTGATAGTTCTCAGAAGCTTCCCATTGGCTAGATCCCACATTGTAATCTAATCATGCCAACAGAAACAGACAGAACTAGAAAATCTTTTCAGGATCTCAACTGCAAGAGGCAGACACGATAATCCATATTATTGTACAGTCTATATTATAGGGTCAGAATTGTGACAGGCAGAAGCCTTTACAAAAAAATTCCTCCTTCAGTTGGTAAATTACGTTTTTCCCATCTAATCTAACCTCTTCTGTTGGGGCAAGGTTGAGGAACCAGCATGTCCATTGTGCCAAGGAAGAGGAAACACCAAAGCACATCCTTAGTACCTGCCCTAAAGCACTGGGGGAGGGTTATTATAACTGGCGACACAACCAAGTGTTGAAGGCAATCGCTGAATTCAACTGCAGCACCATCACCCAGAGGACTAGTCCTCAACCATCCAGATGCGACATCACATTTGTGAGAGTGGGACAACATCCAGATCCGTGACTAAAAGCCCAGGCATCCCTCCTTGGAACAGCGAGCAACAACTCAAGTTCCCTGGAGTCACTGTGGAGTCAATCCTCCGGCCACACATTGTGCTGTTATCAGAGACATCTAAACAGGTGGTCATGCTGGAGGTTACAGTGCCCAGGGAGGAGCAAGTGGATGAGGTCAGCAAAAGGAAGAAGGAGAAGTATGCTCAGATAGACACCACCAGGTGCAGAAAGAGCCAGCAACCCAACTTGAATCTTCTGAAGACATACCCCACGGGAGCCCAAGACAGGGGGAGAATTAACACTCCAGAGCACAGACCAAAAGGCAACAACCAATGCATTTAGACAAACAACAAGTGCATTATGTGTCTGCAGCAAGAGCTGGAAAAACTTGCAAAGCCTGAAGATCCACCATTTCAAGATGAAATGTGTGGTCAGCGAGCAACTGAAGCAATGCACAGGGAGCAACCCTGGTGAGAAGCAGGAGGAAGCCTGCCAGGAGTTACCCCACAGTGTCTGGAGCTCCAAGTTCCAGAAGTTCAACCACCACCCACAACACAGCAACATTCACACGGTTAAATGGCCTCCATCCAGGAATGGGAATGAGTCGTGCAACTTTGAAGTGGAGAAGGATAACAACCTGGAAGCAACAATGAAAGGGCCGGCCAGTGTCATACACAGCCTTTGGACAAGCCACTTAACCTTTTCAAATATTAAAAAAAAAAAGAAAAAAGAAAAAAGAAAGAAAAGAAAAAAATGCACAAAAGAGCCATATTAACAGAACTAACTTTTCTCTGTTCCATTGATTCTGACTCAGATGTTACTATTAAAACTACATGTCTAGAGATGGATTATGCTACATCCATAACAAATGTATACACTTCTGCTGCCCTCACTACGCGTTTGCGTACATAGCTATGCAGCGGCCTAAACACTCTCCCATGAAGAACCCCAAACAGGAGCTGACTTCAGGTGTTTTTAATGGAAGCCGTGTAAAAAGATTATGCTTCTGCAGAGCACCGTGAAACAGATGCATCCAGGTTGCAGGGCAGCTTCAACATTCAAAACTGATAACTTCATTGAACACCTGAGCTATACACGAACAAGGCCAGTAGGTGGCACTTTACTCACTTAACCACATACTGAGTCACACTCTAGGAGAAGCAGAACAACACTATTAGCTTGCATGTTGAATATCTTGCCTTCAAAAACCATGTGAACACTAGCCAAAAAGCAACATGCGACACCTTGATATCTAACAGAAAGTCAGACTTTTCCCTAGGTGGACTACCACTTTGATAAGCTCCACCCTTCTGAACATTTAAAAACGTTTTTAAAGTTCTCTACACACAGTCAACAAACCTGTGATTGTACAAATGTAGTATTTACCTGTCCTTTGGCAAACCCACAGAGAAGTCGTGAGCAATCATAGTTGATGCTAAGGGCAGACACAGCTCCAAACTCTGCTCCAGTAGTCTTGGTGCCCAGACACAGCCGCAGAGCCTGGTTGGTATCTGGAGAAGAGGAGAAAGAGGACATTTACCCTGCTGAAGTCAGAGTACAGCTTAACAAAGGTGTGAAAGGTAAAATAAATTGAAAAAAGACAAACTTAAAGTATTCCCACTCTTCAAGTTTAACAGTAGACAAACAGAATCAAACAGCACATCCATATGGGCGCACATTGTCAACAAATGAATAGCTGGAAAAGCAAAACTAATAATTGCAAATAACCAAGAGAGACCACAAAGCATGCATCAAAATAGTTCAGGCAAACCAAAGTGCACATGAATGACAATGTCTCAGAGTCAGTCAGATAGAACACAAAATGAACAACATTAAGTATGATCTGACAAGGATGGTCATACCTTTGCCTGGCCAGACATCATCGTCAGCAATATAAAGAGACATTGGTCAACCTTGCTGAAATTTGAATTGCTTCCTGTGAAGTATTACTCACAATTCATACCTGTGTGTCACTTTCTTTGTTTAGGTTGTGTTATGTAAGTTTAGTCCACAGAAAAGGTAGTTTTGAAAGTGGATGTCAGACAACAATTTCCACCATTTGAATATCCCTGCCACTTGCTACCCTGCTTCTTGTATTTATTGATTTATTTATTTTTTTGTCTGATTGTGAAGGAGAAACGAACAGTTCTCGCAATTCTTTTGGCAGATGTTGTAAAAAAGTAAACAGTAAATTAGAGAGTGATGCTAGGAAACCATTCTTATAAGACAAATTGGAAAAAAGACAAACAAAAGAAGACAAAAAAAGAAACCTGCAACTTAGGAAATCTAACTTCCTTAGGAAAAACTAAATGACTGGCAGTTTTTCTGCAATCTTTTGAAGACTCAGAGACCAGAAATTAGCAGTTAAGTGGTTGGTGACTTTGCTCATTAATCTGGTGAGTTAGTTTCCATTTCTGTGACAACTGCTTGCTGTGTGGTCATCCTTAGCCTTATTGTGTTTAGCCATGCTGACAAAGGGGCAGTACACACCATGGATCAGTGACAAAAACTGAGCTACAATGGGTTCACTCAACAGCAGGATCATGTCTGTGTGTTTTTATTGGACTGGTTATTTTATAGTGTTGCCCTGTGAACACAGCAGACCAATAAGTCCTGGCCCTCCAGACATCCCACCTTGTACAAATACTGAAAAATATTTTTTTAAAGGTCAAACAAAGCAAAGACTTTAACAAAAGCATACAGGATGTAATCAGTCTGATTCAATCCTGTCACAGTGATAAGGTGGCGGCAAATGTCAGGGAACAGAGAGGTGTGACAGGCTGGTATTGGTCATCAGATAAAGAGGGAGTCAACTGAAACCTAAAGGTCCTGATTAACTAAGTCAATAAAACCTAGAATGTGGGCAGTTGGTGTGCAACAAGTGTGACTTCAATCTGAAGCAAAGTTCTGTCACATCAAAAACTAGTTTTGGCATTTTTTTACTCTGCAGATCTTACAAAGGTAAGTACCCTATATTCACAAACTATGACAGACAGTAAACTGATGATTCAAACTCACCTTGACTAATGTTATCTGACGTTACCAAGGCTGTTCTATGTTTTACGACACTTCTTTCTACATAGGTATACAGTTTGTTTCATTACTAGTTGCAGGCACTTTTTTTCTACAGCACATCTAATCAAGGCCAAGTTCTGCGTATTTATCTCTTTAAAAGAGAATCCTTGGAAGGGTTAGGGGTAGGGTTTTACTTCATTAGTTGATTTAATATACACTGGAAGTTTCTAATCTTCAAGGAGAGTCAGATGTCAGCACAGGATCAGAGAGCTGAGTGATCACGCAACGTGTGATTTTGATATTGTTTGGATTTGCTAACACTCTCCTCTCTGTTACTGTAACACTGCAAATTTCCCACTGTAAGACTATTAAAGTCTTATCTAATAATAATCTGGTGTTAATAAACTGAATATCTCCCACATTTTATGCAGCAAAAAGGCACCATTTGGAAATGTACTTGTACTATGTATACAGAAAGTCAGTCTTTGCTCCCAAACTGCTAGCACGAGCAGGAGTAGTCAAGCTCCCTGACAAAGCCCTTGTGGTAATGTTTTCTGAAACTCCGCTGTCTACCTTCTCAGAACTTACTAAGTATATGACATTGAAATTGGGATTAATTTGGCACTTGCGCCATCATCTACACCTAATAATAATGACAAAGTGAACAAACATAGTTCTTGGAGTTTTGTCCGAAGAGTTCAGTTAACTATCACAAGATTGGAGAATCTGTAATTTACATATTTCTGTTCTTTACTTTATGAAAATATGCTTCATACTATGGGTTACTGACTGTAGATTTATGAGGAAAGAGTATGTTTAAGCTCAGAGGAAAGGAGAAATGTGATAACCGTTATGATGTATGTATGCATAGATTTACAGCAGCCAGTTTACAACAGTGCATGTAAACACTTTCTCCTGTAACCCACATTTACTGGTTGCTGAAGCCATCCTGCTTACTTTAGTACAGGTAAAAGATATGTGTTGACACTTGTTGAGGGAGACTTGGTAAAACTGGACTTTGTCATTCCAACAGTGGTTCTAGATTGCACTATTCCATCGATGGAAAACTTGGAGCTTTGATGACTAAAGGAAATGAAAGTAGCCTTTAGAAGATGGGTAAATAGCCATAAAGACATGCTGTGACTGGCTGTGGCATTTAAACCATGACTAATTTCATTTCCTGTAACACTTTGAGATTGTTTTTACAATGTAAAGTGTTTTTCAAATAAAATCTATTGTTATGAATTGGTAACCGGGTGCCTGTTGTTGTCCTGATATATCAATAGGACACTGAAAATAAAGGTACTTCCAACTGCCACCCAAAGCATTGTTTTTTTTTTCAAGGTCTTTTACAGAAACTAGTGGCTTGCTCTCATATGAGCACAACTTGAAACAGCATTTTTTTAGTTTATTCTTTTAATCCGAAGCACCAAACCTTAAAGTTAAGATTTCCGCAACTGCCACGACATCACATTGAATCATTATTCCAACTATTACGTCAATCAACAAAACAGAACTCCCTAAATCTGAGTTTCTCTACTTTAAAAATGCTGAAATAACTGAAATGATGCCATCTTGCCTCTAGTTCACAACCAGCCTTCTTCTGCCACCACTGCATACATCCTCATCATGCCTCATCGCAACTGCACTGTAGAGATCAACAACAACTCCGGCTGCTACACTCTGGTCAATCCAAGGTTTTTATTTTGCTTTTATACCTACCTTCCTCTGGAGAGTGACAGTACATGTTTCAACCTGACTTTTCAGTTCCCTCAGCTGTGGCAAGATTGTGTAACAGAAATCATAGACGCTTGCCTCTGCACTCACTGCATAGAGCAAATGAGCAAATACTGTAAAAACCAAAAGCATTAAAAGTGGTATAGTGTGGTTTTGCAAATTTGTTTGACCTTGTAGTGTGTTCTACAAATTGTATTTACTCATGCCAATACAATCAGACAGAACATTTTGTATTGCAATGCAGCTGAAACAAAATGTTTTTGTGGTTTGTGAGTTTATTGACAAAATACATTTTTCTAAGTGTTGTACTGTAATTTTGTTCACCGCTCTGACATGTTTTGCCTCCATGTTCAGAGTGTTCACTGAGAGTGGCTGCTGTGAAGTTCCTTTGCCACCGATGGTGGGCCCCTGCTCTGCTGCCAATGCACTGTTCAACAAGATCACTGGCGCTGCGACTGGAGCTGTCGGCGTCTTCACCTATGACCTTTTCAATGCTAACTTTAATGACTATAGCCACATCATGGCTGTCATGTACTCTGTGCCCTATGACCGAAACCTCTACTCCAATTGGTTTGCTGTGGGAATCTTTGAAAGAGGAAACAACTGTGACTATGATCTTTATGATATCATGTATAATGGAAGTGAAAATAATTTTGTAAGAGCAAAGGCTGATGGCTCCTGCATTTCTTATGGTGGTGACTATGTGACTGTCAGTGCCTCTATGTCAGACTCTGGTGAAGCAGTCCTGAGGGTGGACATCAGTGATGCTGGCATGTATTAAGTTAACAGAAGGTAGTTCATACTGTTATGTATGCCACATGAGATGATCACTGTCATCTTAATAAAATTTGTGTAATGCCAATCAAGTAGCAAAGCTGGTTTTGAGCTGAAATGATGCATACAGTAAGTATGGAAATTCAAATATATAAATATTCCCAGTTATCCAGGGGTAATTTTAGAAATATGATGCCTAATTAAAACTACAAGTTAAAAACTTCATTTTATGTGTCCATTAAAATCACGTTCTCTTCGCATTTGTTGATAAAAAAATGTAATGTCTCATTTTCTGAGTGACTGCATATTTAATTTAGCTGAATAATTTGCTTGCATTAGATTGATTACATATGAAATGACAAAGTGTCCACTGTTAACAAATAAAAAAATAATCAAATACATAAAAAATGTATGTTTGTCTTTGTCTTGTCTCTCAGGAATGTCTTCAGTTTCAAACTGGAGGAGACGTAGCTGTGATATTAACTATGTAATCTGCAACTAAAGAAGTTGGCCATTTAGTCTGTCTGTACCTGTGCAGACAAGAAATGTAGTATTTCAGTCAAAAATGTTCAAAACCGAATCCTATTCTGAGGAAGAAGAATAGAGAAAGCCCCTCCACACGAGCTGAGATGACTGGTTCCTTGTTGTGTTCTGAATCAGGTTCAAGGCATAAATGCTCAGACATGGTGGTGATTGCTTATTTTGTTAATAAGTTTACAAAGTTGATATTCATCAGAAGGTCTTTTAAGGAAATTTTAGCAAGATACTTGGGGGGGACCACCTAAAATACATTTTGTGTCAACCAACTAGACTTTGAGCCTGATTTAAAGCTGCGATAAGAAAACAACTATTCCTTTGTTGCAACA
>NW_007577966.1:71110-79572 GCF_000690725.1 Stegastes partitus
GATTTAAAGCTGCGATAAGAAAACAACTATTCCTTTGTTGCAACACTTGAGCAGAAAATTAGTCACCACCTGTAAGGGATGCTGTGAAACTTCTGACTGACCAAACATTCCAGACTAACTTTTTTACCGCTGCAACCAATGTTGTTCGCACTTCTCACCTTGTCACAGGCAAAACATATGACTTGCTGAACATTTTCTTATCGATAGACTGTACAATTTACTATGTTCCCTGAACACCCCACATAGCAGGCTGCGGTGGTCAGACCGGTGTGCGACCAAAAATGACTTTACAAAGCGTAAACTAGGGTGTTCAAATGTCAGATTTGTCCGAGATGAAACCGAGTGATTTGTTCTCATGCAGTCGTTTCTATGAGCGGAAAAAGTAGCGCATGTAAGTGCGCTTCGTTTTTCACGAAAAGACCACATTTCTAAGAGTAAATACCACAGTTCACCGAAGTTATAAAAGCATTGTTTTCCACCACTGTGTTGCTACTGCTGGGACACAGTTGTACCGGATTTCAGTGTGCAACAGTTTGTGCAGAACTTCCGTGTGTCCCTGGAGTCATTCTAATACATCTGTGATCGGACCAGAGACGTCCTGGTGAAAAACGACATAAATCACCGCTTGTGTGCCCCATTCATCGGTCTCGGTGGTCATGACAACCCCGCACCAGCACCTGACGTTCTCGGTTCTTAGCTCTGGCGCCGCAAAGAGTTGGTGCCTGAAAAGCACCAGTTTTGGGAACCTGGAGCCGATGCTTAAGTGGTGGAAACACAAAGAACTGGTGGTAAGTCAGACACTGGCTCCAAACTAGCACTGGAACCGGTTTGGTGAAAAAGGGGGAACTGCAAGCATGTAAAGAGGGTGATGTAGTTTAGACTCACCAAAGACCAGAGCCAGACCATGAGATGTTCCCACAGCAATGACACCAGACACTGTCTAAACACAAAAAATAAACAGCTTAGAACTGATTCGAAGAAGTCTGGACAATAGAAAATATCTAATTAAAAAATAAATATTAAAAAATATAAATATAAAATTAAATATAAAACAATATAAAACTTTCTACCTCCATCAACTCATATAATCAGAGACAAAGACCACAAAAACAGGTTCTCTCCACAGTTTTTTTTAAATAGCGGTATTTCCGATCCACTGGATTAAAAAAATAATAAAAATAACTATAACAACAACAACATTATTATTATTATTAATAATAATAATAATAATAATAACAAACAATGATAACATCTTAAAATGTGCACACCCCCACATTATCCCTCTTTTGTTCAGCTAAATGTAAATGTGAGTAAATGTAAGTGCTGCGGCTTTTATCTACTATTATTTACTAATAAATACATCCAATACTTCTATTTATGTCAATTTTCTCTAATATGTAGCCATTTTTCAGATTATGATACTGCTAAAAATAAATCAGAAATGCACAAAAAATGGGTCATTAAAAGAGTGTTAACAAACTGTTCTTCAAACATTCACCACCACCCTGATGAGTTGAAATGTTGGTTGAATAAATAAGTACTCACTATAGCAGTTGGCAGTCCAGCATCCACTTTGTCCTGAGTAAAGACACAAAAGTTTTTATAATGGCCGTAATCTTAAATGTCTTTCTATTGCATGTGTTTGTTTGATTCCTGTGACTAGTGTTGTGAGTACATACATTTGTTTACAAAGTCAAACTGTGGGGATCTTTACATTTTAGCATGCACTTTTAGGCCAATTAGGTTAGGTTCAGGCCAATGTTTGGGGTAGGATTAGTCAAGCATTTGGCATAGTTGGGGTAAGCCTTGTGGAAATAAATGCAAGAGAGTGTCTTCTGAAATTATGGAAACATAATTGAGAATATACGTGTTACTCTGAGGTTTGTGTATGTGTCTTTTTTGTGGACAAATTAAGTTTATATATTTAGTTGTTATAGTCAAGATTGGGGCAAGAGGCTAGGGAATGCATTGAATTAGCAAGAGACTTCACAAATAAAAAATAAAAAGTAAATGTGTGTGTTACAGCCTTACAGCAGCAGAAACGATTTGTGCAGAGATGCCCTTCAGCAGGCTGTGTCGAAGGACAGACCCATGAACTGTTGCATTCAGATCCACTGTCCTCCTCTTTCTTCATGTCCACACACAGACATACATAAACATAGTTCAACAAGTACAGAGATTGGACCAACACAAAGAAAAAAAATCCACTTTATTAACTTGTACATGTAAAAACAAAAATGTATGCACACACACACTAAACTAAGTATTGGCATTGTGGTTTTGGCTGGTGGTCACGTGTACTGAGGACTATTTCAGGTGTTGGATGTGGGTTTGTACCAGCTCATGCTTGTGTTGCTTTGGCTGGAACAGTAGCATCTACAGAGTGTTTCAAAGACTAAATATGCTACCTACACGACCCACCGATGGACCCCGTCAGTACACCCTTTATTCACATGCATAAAGGTTCTAAATAAAATATTCATCACAGCTTCAAGTATTTAAAAAATAAATGAAAAAAAACTTAATGAAATAGTTTTATATACACTGTTGCCCATAAAGTTGGAAAAAAAAATTGTTTTCAAACACATTCCTCTTTTTATTTCTATTTATACACATCAGCAATACCTTTGACCAGGTTCAGTGATTACATACTGAGTCTCAGTTACCAGGTGAAACCAGTTCTGACTTCAGGACCTGACTGAAGAGTGGGACATCCTGCCCATTGACACCATCAACAAGCTGATGGTCCTAACGCATTGATCCATGTCAAGGGTGGCCATACTCAATATTAATGACTGACAGACATTTGAAAGAGTAATATTGGGCATTCTTATGCATGAAATCCCCTTGAATACAAATTCCTGTTATATAACCAAGGTTGAAAAACTGAAACAAAACCCTAAATCCTATTGTTCAATACCCCAATTTAGTTTAATCCTGAATACACAGTTTGAAAAGTTAATTGTGGTTTAATTTTTACTGTGATATGCATTGTATGTATATTGTGATTTCAATAAAGTTTGAGAAGATATACAGTTTATTTATCAAGAATAAATCGCATTGTCACAATCATTTCATGAGAAGAGGCAAAAAAATAATAATTTATTCCAACTTATGGGCAACAGTGTGGATGCATAAGCTGTTATTTTGATCAATTAGAAATTTAAACTGTCCTCATTTTCTAAACAATGTTTTTTTTATTTTAGGTATTTAGTTTGCTATAATTTTTTTATTTAATTCAGACAAACGTTTTTGCAATTGTTATTATACAAAAAAAAGAATGTATGTGTGTAATTAACTACGTACGGGCATCTGTAAAGCACCCCCCTGAATATTTTATGTATGTGTGTGTGGATTCATGCCGTTTGAGGTGTGCTGGGTCTCCGCTGTCAGAGCTGGCCAGAGAGGAGGTGTCACAGGAGTGGGCATCCATGTTGTCTGTGTTTAGTACACAGGTGTCCTCCAACACAAACGGTTCCTCCTCATCCTCCAACTGCAACACAGCAAAACAAACGCATCTCAAACTAAAGGGCACAGACAGGACAACACCTCGGCTAGAAGAAGGCTCTCCGTCTAAAGACCATGTGATGCTACAAAGCAAAGTTTTTGATTTCGCAGAAAGATGCGTCTGTGGTGGCAAGGCCAATTTTAAAATTTTACCATGAGAAAAGGAACTGTGTTAACTCTGTTGTGCAATGTCCAATCTGCCCAAAACTTCACAGGTTTCATCAGGGTCTATGCCTGGAAACATGCAGTATTTTCAGCCATAGTCATAGGGCCATCTACTGGCAACAGGAAATTACAGGTTTCTTACTTTTTGTGTACTGTTGGGTTGACCACATCCACCTCAAACATGGTCAATAAGGTTTAGTGTACATACGTCATATATAATATGTCATTTCCTGTTGCCAGAAGATGGCGCTCATGACTGCAACGTAATATTGGCATGCAGTTTACTGCAGGCCATGACTCCTTAAATGCAAACTTTGGAACAGATTGGACAATGTTTATTTGAGTTAAAACTTCCAGCTTTGTGCTGAGACATCAAAATTCGCCATGCTGTCAGGGATGTGCCATGTGTCAAAAATTCTTTTTCTTTTTGAGGCAATAAGTGCAATCAAAGACTTTTTGTTTTGTTTCCCAGGGCCGGTACCAATACCGATTATTGGCAATCAAGAAAAAGCCTGTAACCAATATTTGGAAGCGATGCACATTGAATGTAATGTAACTGAATATGTAAAATAGAACTAGGAGTGATTCAGTTATTCCTCTGTTTATGTGGGATGGACTGACATCCATCAGTCGTCTCCTGCAGCTACGTCTGCTGTTCTCTGTTTTCTTAGTCTTTCACTGTTCTGTCACATTTAATGCCCACTAAGGTCCAGAACTTAACACATTATTAATTCCTGTTTTCCAGACTCCGTTTCAGGTTGATCTGTGGCTGCCTCCTAACTTAGCCGCTAGCCGTTACCGTAGCCTTAGCCACTGTGAGAGAAGTTACTTTCCTGGTTTGTGGCAATGGCTTGTGTTTCTTGTTCAGTTTTTGCAGTCTCTGCTTGAGAGTCCACAGAGTGACGAAAGACAGAGAAAGGAGGCCGCATCAGGCCTGAAGTAGTGCACTTAACTTATCGATAATCGGTCCATAAACACACTGATACTGATAATAGGAAATAAGGCAAATATCGGATGGAGAAAGTTCTCATTTCTCCAGAAATCCTGTGCTACGTTCTGTAACCAGCGGCTGTTTCTTTGTGTTGGATATGAGGGGAGAGCATACAGCGGCATAGCAGACCGGCACAGCCTTATTAAAAGGCAACCCCATTACACAACTAAGCCTTCTCCATAGTTGAGTTTGTGATCTTTTCTTTAAAAGCTTCATTTCTTTGCTCTGTGAACACAGAGCTGGTCTGACTTAACGAAAAGTTCTAAATTTGTTTCCTATGTCTGAAAGACATTGTCAATATGACAACAACTCACTGTTAAACTATCACTTCCAGGGGATATCAATCATTTTATCTTACAATTTTAGATTTCTCTAGCATAACAAAAAAACCTGCCCTTGAATTTTACCTTTTTTGCTTCACTCTGTAGCAAACCAAAGGCATTCAAGTGTGTATTACAGCAGAGCTTTTAATTTGACACTTTTCAGGAAGAACAGAGCATTGTTTCCTGTGAGGTGTAAGGGCAGCAACACTGTTGGCCATGTAGATACATAGGTAGGGATCTTGTGGCAAGATAAAGTATGTAAACCCTTTAGAATTACCTAGCTTTCCGCATTAATCTGTATTATAAAATGAATAAATAAAAACTGATATAATCAACCACACAAAGTGCTTAAGCAAAAAACACAAAAACAATTACATATAACATATTTAATAAACTCTCAGTCTTGATTTAAACATAGGCAATAAGTACTTGTTCTAACACATGGCATCTCTACAACACAATAGAGATCATGAAACAACTGGCATCATGTTATTTGAATAAAGTGACACGATATTGCATAGTCTTTGATGATGATGGCTGAGAAGAAGATCATTTAGATGATTATACTTTTGTTAAGTGCCTTTTGTGTCCTCAACCCACCCAGTAGACATTCACTGAGCTGGCAAAGTAAGTATGTGAACTAAACTTCCTCACAGAACTTGCTTGGTTTTTGATGTTGACGTCCTTGATGTTGTGTCATCCAACTTCTACTCAGCTGCAGTTCGTTTGACACCCTGACATTATCTAGTAAGATTCATTGATAAACTTGGAAATTTGTCCCCTCAGTGATGGCAAACTGTCCAGGTTCAGAGGCAGCAAATGATGATGTCCTATCACTATATTATCAGTCTGTCCCCTTTGAGACTATGTTCTAATGTTGGTATGGCATCTATAGTCAGTTTATTAAAGTATGATCTAATGAATACCTAAACTCATCAGAGGAATTTGTAAACCTTTTAAACTCTGTGGAAATCAATAGTAGTGAGCCTTATAAGATATTTTTGTGAGGTATGGTTCACTAACAGATGCTTGTTGTGAATACCAAATCCAAGAGGTCTGGGTGTTAATATCTCTTACCCTAGCCTCCAGTCCTGTTTCATCAGCTGGACTCTGGCCTTGCTAACGCCTGACAAATTCGTTGTTGTCTTTATCCAAGGGCTTCATACACCTATCCCCATATTTTTGAATGATTTATTCAATATGAACAGGAACATTTGCAATGACTTGCATTCTATTAAATAAATTAGGTTGCATTTGTTCCTAATCATAAAATAGTTGACAGTTGGACCAAATTTATTAAAATTGTGGAAAAAATATATACTTATATTTCTTTTGCCTAGACAGATAATTAGATATATTGAAAGTCAGATGTTACTGTACATTTATAGAAATGTTCAAGAAGTAGAGCAGCTTCTCAAAGCTGATTAAGAGTAGTTTCAGAAAGCTGCCAAGATACTTAAAAAGTCCCATGTACTTGACCTCACTAAGGATGCTCTCCAGTGTGGGAGGGGTATCCACTTGGGGAATGTCAAACTCCTTATCGTCGATCTGAGAACAGAAGTACAACAAAAACACAGAGGGTTAGAATGCAGTATGTTTTTCTCTGTGCTATCTTTGTTGTGTGCATATCTAAATCTCCTCTATCAGTCTAACTGGCAGCATGTCATCCATGCGTTTGACCCGAAAACATTGCCAGAAACCACACAGCAGCACGATGCAAGTGTTACGAAAATAACGTTCCTATCAAACATTTGTATTGAGAAGTAGTGGATGAGCTTCCTGTAAGTTGAGCAGAGCTGAAAATCTGTGAGGTGAAGCGAAAGACAAGCGTTTATTATTTTTTTTTAATGTTAATGTAACATATTCAATACTGATAAATGAGAACTTAAAACACACCTGTTCAGCTGGTCACGAGACACACTCAGTGTCAAGAATTTCTATCATTTTAATGTATTTCTATCACTGTCTATTGTTGCTTTGATATCTTCTCCTTAGTTTCATGTCGTTGCCTATCATTTCCTAAGTCCCGCCAACTGCATATTCCTATTGATTAAATAGTTCATGTTACATCCACTGATTTTCCTCTGGTCTCTTTTTGAAAGAGTACAGTCTCTCTCTGTTTTTCACGTGCTCCTCTGAGTGCAGAGATCACCTACACCTCAACTCCATCTGGTGATTAGTGGAGCCGGATATCAACCATTAGAACCAGTCCTCCGGGCTATTTGGCGAGTGAGCTGATTGTTGAGGGGCACACAGCTGCAAAGCATTTTGGGGCACATTTATCTACATCCATTTAGAGATGGACAAGCTAAATGTGAAGACCCTGAGCTCAGCTTATATTCTACAGTCACATGGCAGACTGTCTGTTGTACCATGCTGTCTGAAAGTATTTCTTAGATCAGAGGTTCTCAACCTGGGGGTCGGGACCCCAGTGGGGGTCGCGAAAAAATTTGGGGGGGTCGCCAGATCATTTGGGTAAAATTTTTTTTTGTTTTTATAGCCCTAAAAATAAATAGGCTAAAATAAAATAATACCAACATTTGTGTGTTACTTTACCACAGTCATTATTTGTGCTTAATTAATTTAGCTATTTATTTTTTAAAATGAAAATCATCCAAGGCCTAATGTTTCCGTTTCCCGCAGTCTGACCCGACAGCATAATAAATAAGATACATTTTGGCGGACTTCTGTATTAGCAAACAAACCAGCATTGCTAGCCCAATGTTACAGCTTTTACTAGGCCCAGCTTAATAAGAATGGATCGTTGGCTGCAGAGAAAAACTGCTATTGCTCCAGATTTGGGACAGCCAGAAGAGACACCGGCTGCAGCAGGCCCGACTGACCCAACCCCGACAGCAGCACCTGAGGCTGAGAAGCGCAAGGCGCCCCACCCACCTGATACGGCCCTTGGTAAAGTCCGCAAATATCAAGCGGGCTTTTTAAAATATGGATTTGCCTGCAAAACAAAAAACAACACTGATCACCCTCAATGTGTCATTTGTTCTGAAATTTTGGCACACCAGAGCTTGAAACCAGCTAAACTTAAGAGACATATAGAGACAAAACACAGCAAATACAAAGACAGGCCATTAGACTTTTTTCAGCCCAAAGCAAAAGAACTACGGTGCCAGAAATCAGTGGTGACAGAATACGCTACAGTTCCAGCAAAAGCCCTGGCAGCTTCTTATGAGGTGGCGTATCTGGTGGCTCAGTCTGAAAAGGCCCACACTATAGCAGAAAGCCTCATCCGTCCTGCAGCTGTGGCCATGATGAGAGCTATGCACGGGGAAAAGATATCCCAAACCCTCCTGACCATTCCTCTGTCAAATGACACAGTGGGGCGCCGCATCCAAGACATGGCCAGGGACATGAAAGATCAGCTCATTGATAGAGTGAGGGAAAACGGGAGATTTTCCTTGCAAATAGATGAGTGCACAGATGTGTCAGGGGCTGCACAGTTGATGACTTTCGTTCGG
>NW_007577966.1:80107-89022 GCF_000690725.1 Stegastes partitus
GTCTTCCCACATTGACGATGCTACAGTGCGAAGCTTTTGCATTTTCAAGCAACAGTGTTGCCATGCTGTCGCATAGTTACTTTGAGATGGAAATGACTTTTTGACCGCTTTAGAATGCTCATAAACTCACCAAAATTGACATACGAGTCACTATCGACTCAACCACAGACAATGTGTGCCTGTTTGGAAAAATGGCTCTATAGCGCCCCCTGCAGCAATTTATCCAATAGCCCCCGCAGGACGTTTACAAAAATTGGTAGGCATATGTAACACATCGGGACACACAAAAAAGCCTCTTGGACCCATACCGTAAAGTCAACAGGAAGTGCGCAATTTTGAAATAACTGTGCAATTTTGGGTGATTTTTGTCATTTTTGAGAGCAAATTCCTCCTTGGGGTTAAGTCCTACACGCCTCAAATTTGGCCAGCACATACAACAGGGCTTGGTGATTAAAAGTTATTAAAACGCTCTGCAAAAGTCTGAGGGCGTGGCAATGGCGGCCCTCTGAATTGTGATGATTCGCCATCAAAAAGAAAGCATGTCTAATGACCCTGTACATGCTCCAATCTGCCTCAAACTTTACATACTTGATAAAGAGAACATGTTTTACACTTTCATGTGCTATTATTAGCCAGTTGACCGTATTGACCTCAAATGTGGTGATATGAGCCTTTAGACATTGACGATCACTCATACCAAAAATTGTGAGTTTACGTCAAACGGCGTGTCCGTGGCGGCCCTCTGAACTTTGATGCTTTGCCATGAAAGAGCAAGTGCTGTCTCCCTGCCCTCTGCATGTTGCACTCTGCCTCAGTCACAAGCACAATCCTTTGATTGTCATTATGCTTCTGTACACACAACGAAACTGCAGTCAGAAGTCCAACTTTATAAAGGCTGAGTGAGGTAGTGGGTCACTTGTGTAGTTAGTGTGCTGTCTGTATAGGACTGTGTGTGTGTGTGTGTGTGTGTGTCAGCGGGGGAGGGGTGATCGTAGGGGTTTCTGTGTCTGGAAGAGCCCTGACAATGTGTGTGTGTGTGAGGAGGGGGGAGATAGCGGTCACAGCTCTCAGGTGGAAACTGTCCTTAGTCTTTCTGCTGTAGCCCCTCAGACTTTACATGTTGGATCAGAGTCCTGCGCTGATGACATTCTCATGCCATTATCCATCCACAGTCACAGGGTCACCTTCTGGAGACATGAAAGGACGCGTTCTCCAATTGCATTGGCCTTTATTAGCCGGTTGAGCGTATTAACTTCAAACGTGGTTAGGGTTACGGTTAGGTGATTGTCACCTTGTTCAGTGCACATTTCTGCCACAACCCCGACGTGCGCCGCGTCCGACACACACGGAAGTGCCGGGGCCCGTCCAACGCTGCTTGCAGCTTTAATTGTTATTATTAGACTTCAGACAGAGTTGATCAGGCCCTCTCACCTTTGAGCACATTGTGGTTACTGGCAGGATTACTGCTGACACACCTATGGGGTTTTTTTTTTACGATCGCTTACTGCAGTAACATCTAGCTTTGGTCCCATTTGCGACCTTTTTTTGAAGGTGAAGTTAAAATTTTAAGCAATCGCATTGGTGCGAGTGCATGATGATCATGAAGCTGTATCAGTGTTGTTGTAGCCAACACAGGCACCTACTGTGTTAACCACAGGGGTGGAAAGTGTTACTTTGATAACTTTGTTGCACTCTGGAACTTACGCTTAAAAATCTGAGTCAAACAGGCCAGATTTCATATGGATCTGACAATGCAAAGTCAAGTTACAAACATCAAAATTCATCCTGTCAACACAGCAGTGTTCAGTGGGGGGGGGGGGGTCTTAACACCATAAAGGTGTTAAGACTTTTCTAACTACAATTGAAGTAATTGTGATTATAACCTGCTATGCAAAGACTGTATAAGACTGTACACCTGTAACACCAAAAAGCAAGAGTACTGTGTTGCAAATGAATAATGTACATTTGAGTTTTAAGATCCATCTGTTCCATGGTAAAACATCAAAACAATGTGCTATGAAAAGTTACAATTTTTATAGCTATGCATCACAACGCTTTTTAAAAGACACAGACAAAATCTAAATTTGCAATAATTAATTCTCTGGGAGGAGTTTTTGTAATGGTACAATGGCCATAAATTGCACGCCAAAATGGCACAGTCAATTCAAGTGTACTTTGACAGTGGCTAAGACTATGCTAATGACTAGCAGCCAAGTAAGGAGACAGATAACCCTGAAACAGAGAAACAATGTTTTAAGATATGGACCTGAGTGGGCAATAAAAGTGATAGAATAGAAAAAGTTTAACAAAAAAGAGAAGAACAGCAGACAGAAATGCAAGAAAAATACTGTTCTTAATCTAAATCAATGGACCTCACAATAAATATGAGCACTGTTGTCACATGATGCTCAAACGTTATCACTCCTATTCCTATAGTTGCTTATCTAGTTTCAGTAATTATTAGTAATTAAAAAAAAGCCTAGTTATAAACGAAAGGCTCCTGCTATCACATGCTGCTAATAAATAACCTTTAATGATATGGGTTCCAGTTACCATTGGCCCATAAAATAAATGAATAAAAAATAAATCTTAACAATAAACATAAATCTGTATTACATAAACATACTGGTCAGTCCTTCATAATCACCTCACAGCTTGAGGTTGTGGCTTTGAATCATGGCTGGAACCTTCCTTTGTGGAGTTGTTGTTCTCCCTGAGTCTGCATCAGTCTCCTCCCACATGTAAAGATATGTTGATTTGAACTGATTATTCTAAACTGGCGCACACTGTAGGTGAGCATCATTGTCTCTCTGTGCTGGCCCTGTAATGGATTGACGTCTTCATTGGCTCAGTTCATCTATTCCTGCGTGACGAGTGAAACTATCCATTTTGCTGTTACCCTGCTTTAAAGATGAAACGATCTGTAGCTGTGTAGATAAATGGCCTCACACGACCTCACCACATATGTAGAGATGTGGCATAATGGCACAACTACACTTTATGGTTAAAATTGCACTCATTTACAAACAGGGGAACCACCGAATATAGAATTCTGAAATTAATGTCTAATAAGGAAGATTGAATATTAATAAATTATAAAACTACTTGAATTGATCAGTCTATCAGAAGTCGTGAACTCTGATTCCATTGACCACTAGTTCCTAAGCAAAGAAAAATGGTGATACATATACAAACATTTACTAACTACTGCTACAAACAAACAATAAAACAACAATGACATAACAAACAACAGTGAACAAACCAATGCAGGTAAACAAACTAATTAAATAACCGTGAACGTCACTAGAAGCAATTGGTAGAGCGGTGATCAATTCAGAATTAGATTGGGACTGAGAAGTTAATTGTAATTTCTAAATTCACCCGTTCAGCAGAAAGAAAATGATACCTGTGTAGCCTTTATAGGAGGGAGAGGAAGTACGATGTGTAGCTGTGAGCGTTTACTGGATGAGTTGGTTCAGGAGACAAGACGGCACCTTGCATAGTTGCGTTGAAAAAGTGCCGGAGTAAAAATATAAAGAGTCAAAGCTCATAGTTATAAGGAAAATGTTAGCACCGATGTTTAAACAAAAGTTCACTTAAGACGATCAACTTTAAGTAGAACATAGAATAACAAAGTCCAACTTAGGTTGTCGAAAAGAGTCCTTAATAAGGCCAAAACAAATAGTCAGAACACATAAAAAGAAAGTCCAAGTAGATATTAGAGGGGAAAAAAAGCCATTGTTGCATTTCAGTAACTTTTTATACAGAAAGTTTTGGAGCCAAATTCAAGTCAGCATCTGACGAATCATGGATATGTTCATCCCAAAGGGTGGTCCTAAGCTTCACTGTCCATGAGAGGTCAGAGGCCAAATACATTTAAAACTTCATTTGAGTAAAGTTCCTAAATGCATGGATTTTATTGGTAAATATCTATGATCATTAAAGATCTGAAATCCCAACAAACGTGTGATTAGAATGATATCAAACATGATATGTTTATCTCATACGGCTTCTATGATAATATAAAATGTGGAAACGAGAATATAAGTTGTGGAATTTCAGGGTATGTGTTTCTAATAACCAAGAACATAAGCATATACATTCAATAATGAGAAAAAGACTTAAGAAGTATATATGCTTCGAATAAAAAAGTCTCTCTGTGTCTTTATGGCTGCGACCTTTAACAGAGAGCGAAGGGAGTGTGTGTTCATCCACAAACACTTTAGATGTGAGGTCTTCTTATTGCTGGTCCTAATCAACTTAGTATCACAGATTGAGTCCAAATGTTGGGATAATCACTCTGGTGATGTTGAATTTTCTTAATTTTGGGATTTAAAACTGTTCAGTTCATTCCTGTGTAGACAGTTCTGGGTGTTAGGAAGAGAGAGAAAGGTCAGGAGGTCACTGTGGAAAGTGCAACTCCTTTTCTCCAGAGGTGTGGTTTTCCTCAAAATTAACACTTCATGACTATCACCAGGTTCTGGTGGAGGTAGGAGACGTCCTGTTGTCTCCAAGAGAGCCGTGAGTGGTCATTCTGAAGTAAACATACAACACGCAGATGTTCCATGTGGATGTCAGTTTTGGACTAGCTATCTTCTCAAACGGTTTCCCACCAAATGTACAGCTGTGAGAAAGAGTGTGTTACTTTGAAATGTGCCTGTTATTCTGCTCCTCTGTGTGCTACAGCTGATTACTTTAAAACAGAGTGAAGAGAGAGAAGGTGGCTGGTGGAGAGAGAGAGGTCCTGATCAGACACACCTGGCGATAAAGAGTGAAGATGAGTCCGCTAAAAAGAACATGTAGCTCATAACAACCGATCAGGATGGCTAATGCAAGGCTGGGACTGAAGAACTAAAGTAATATTGCCAGCGATCACAATTATGGATTCCTGCAGTTAAATAAACATGATCATGTGTGGTGTTGACATTTAAAATGTGCTTCGCCAATAGAAAACAGTCCATGGAGATAAAATCGCTTGATTACAAGTTGGGCAAATTTTCTAACCAGTTTTCGTCTCACATCTGTCTGAGCAGGCTGCAGCTGTCAGCCTCAGTGTCTCCCTCATCCTGCATCTGGCAGGCGATGCTGTACCGAAATCAGGATGTGGGGGTGGAGGGGGGCCAGATCATGCTGGTGCAACTAACTGAGAAATTTAGTAGCATCAGTGCTACCACTGAAAAAAATAGCCTGGAGCCCTGCTCTAAGTCAGCTGGTATACGCTCCTTGCTGGTTAAAGCAGATGAAGCAGGATATAGAAAAGGCATGGATTATAAACAGAACAGTTCTAAGAGGGTCCACTGGCCTTAAAAAAGATCCTGGCTGTTAAAACAGTGAACCCAAAACATGGCATTTAATGTACCATTGCAATGAGATTTCATCATTTAAACATCAACAATTAAGACTGGCTTTTGAGAGACTTAAGTAACATTTCAGTTTTATGGTAGGCTATAATTATTAAGACTTCTACATGTTCTTGGGGAGAACCTCATTACCGTCAATCATACTCCGAGCACTGTGGATGCACACTGGTCATATCTATTTCAAATCAAATCAAGTTTATTGTCATTTTGCTGTACATACACAGTAGTACAGGCAAGATGAAAGAGCGTTTCTTCAGGATCCAATAACTTCAAGCAATTTCAATAAAGAAGTGTTTGCATACCTAGATCAGCAGTTTAGCATTCTGACAGCTTGTGGAATGAAGCTGTTGATCATTCTGGAGGTTCTGCCTTGCTATGTTAGTTATGTTGAATAGTTATAATGTAATATAATAGTTAAGATGAATGTGCAGAAACAGTGTGTTGCAGGAGATAGATTTTGAAATAATGGCCATTTTTGAGCGAAAATAGCCTCACATGCTCGTCGTTGTTCCAACATGGCGGATTTCCTGTTGGGTTTACCGAAACATGATAATGGACTTTTTTGTTACACATGTGTGGCGAATTTCGTAATTGTAGGTGAAACGTAGCCACCGTGTGGCATTTTAGAGGTTGGAGCGGGGGGACGTTTTTATTTGTGCCGACCAGCTCTATATGCGTTCCAAATTGCGTAGCTTTAGGTCAAAGGTGCTTCCGATAGGACTTCATTGAAATTTCCAAGGTGGCGCTGTGGAGTCATTTTGGCAGTGACATGTCCAAGTCCCTTAAAATATCAAATTTTTCGGCAGTCCTGATGTGCGTGGCGATTGTGGTGGGTTTTCAAGCATGTTTAGGCCCTCAAAATTGTGTTTCCAAAGTCGGTAAAATAATAATAATAATAATAATAATAATAATAATCACAACGATTACAATAGGGTCCTTGCACTGGTGTGCTTGGACCCTAATTAAACACGAGCTCAGACTGTACAAGTCTTACTGGTGATTATATCAGGCATGCACATACATACAAATTGTGTTATGACACGTCCAGTGCAGAATATACAGAACCGCCCTCCAAATGTAGTAACTAAATGATCCATTAGCTCCTTTTTGTTTGGTCTGTGAAAGGTAAAGGATATGCACTTCTGTAGCAACCTTTAACATATGTTAGGCTATCCACATGCTTCACTGCGTTTCTCTATCGCCCATTTACACTCACACAAACAGCAGCACGTCTGTCATAAAGGTAAAATCTGACATGACAGGTCAGCATCTGGCCCAAAGAAGCTTCAGCACAAAGTCCAACACCAGTTGTGTGCCTGGTGGACGAGCAGCTCACCACCTGAGACAGAGCTACACCAATAAACCTACATTTACTGTGTGTTCTGAGTTTTATGAAAATAAGAGCACATGAAGTATTCACTGCGCTGCAGGTGTGGCTCAGGTTTGTGTTCTAAATAACTATGATATCCAGTGTAGCAGGTAGCTGCTGCCTCATCATGTGATCACATCCTGACCTGAGGACACTGGAACAGGAGACCTGCTCATGGATGCATGGACCCGGCCTCACAGCTTAGCCTGTACACAAGTAAACACGTTTACATTCAGCTGGAGGCTCACCACCTGAAACACCTCACTGTTCCGTTCAGTCTGAGCCAGCCGAGTCTGGACCTGCCACGACACGACTGGCCTTATCACTGACTCAAACGGGTTTTTCAAAGGCGCCTTATTTGGAGCCGCCGCCGTGTAGAACCAGAACTGGAACCGGTAGTCTATCGGTGTGTTTACGTCGGAACAACACGGAGCGCTGCGGAAGCACCGCGGCGGGTGTCTGGCGTCATGAGGGTTACAGTCTCACCGAGTCGACGTCCATCAGGCTGGGCTGGGAGGAGGCCGACAGCAAACTGCGGGTGTCCGGGGACTGCGACATTTCTGCCTTTAAACGCGTACACCGTGCACTATCTCAGATCACAGCTCCTCCATCGCGGTCCCTCAGGCAGGAAGTGCATTATGCAAGATCCGGTTACATTTTTCAGAATAAAGTTTAGCAACATGTTGGTCTTACTGAGCCAGCTCGTTCTGTACTACAGAAATATATTAAACCATGAAAGCACAAGCAACAATCACGTATTATATATAAAGCACAGTTATGACGCCGTCCTAAATACTGCACATTTGTAAAATGATCCAACATAAATGTTTTACTGTTTATTTCTTATTTCTGTTTATTTCTGGAGGCCTGTGCTGCAGACCAACGGTACCGGATGGTGCTCTCAGGAATTTCACTATAAAATAAATTGAAAGCGTTCCTTTCCACAGTAACAATTACAAACCAGTTTTATAAAAATCTCGTGACATGGCTTCAAATTCAGCCTGCTTGCTCTGTAATATGACTGTGTTCATCTGCCTGAGCCTGTACAGTGTTGTCACCTAATGAGGGGATGATCTGCAAATGTGAGAAGAAATTTCAAATCCCAGCAAATGACCAATAGGAATAAAGGCCAGAAAGCAAGTAAAATAAATGGCAAATAACTGGTTAAAGTGAACAAGTAAATGCTCATTGTTGAAGTTAATGTGTTGGAAGTTGCAAAACTAAGCAGCAAGAGACTTATGATGGCCAGATAACTTGGTCAGTGCATCTCATAGGAGGGTTCCTGATATGCAGCAATCAGCACCAACCAAAACTGGTCTAAGTAAATACAACTGGTCAACCAGCAACAGGGTCATGGTTGCATAAGGCTTACTAATATATGTAGGCAGTGAAGGCTGGCCTGTGTGGTCTGATCCAACAGAAGAGTTACTGAAAGCCTTTCTGCTCACTATGATATAAAGGTGTCAGAATGCACATTGCATTGCAGCTTGCTGTGCATAAGGCAGGGTAGCTGCAGACTGGTCAGAGTGCCCAAGCAGACCTCTGTCAACTGCTGAAAGCAACAATGAGCACATGAGTAGGAGAGCTTGACAATAGAGCAAAGGAGGCCTGGGGCCTCATGTACAAAGCGTGTGTATGCACAAAAACTTGGCTTACGCACTTATCCAGGCTCACGTTCAGATGTATCAAGAGTGAAATGAACGTGGAAATGTGCGGTCCTCCACCCCAACTTCTTGACTGGCGTACACACGTTTCTATTGCTTTTGAGCCGTCGGCGACACTTAGAGGTGATGCTGGGAATATAAAAATGTAAAAAAAAAAAACAATGTAAAAAAAAAAAAGGTAATTCCTCAAAGTGATATGCACATCAGAGACACTTAGATGAACACTTAACACACCCAGGTGTTTGCAATCAGATGAGCGGATATAAAAGTTTGCATAAAATGGCGCAGAAGATACCGTTAACAGCAATGGCAGCTTTGGTACTGTTGGAGGATATTGCCAATGGAGCAGTGCCAAGAGAACGGGTTTCCAGAGACCTCAGGATGACGACTGGATCATCAGCCGCTTTACGTTCCCGAGGGCAATTCGCTTAGAACTGTGCGCGGAGCTGCGGCCATTATTGGAGCGCAACACGTCCAGGAGCCATGTCCTACCTGTGCCCATACAGGTGCTGACCACACTGG
>NW_007577966.1:94057-98636 GCF_000690725.1 Stegastes partitus
CCTGGTTGACATCTTGGATTTTTGGAGCCAGTGACGCAACAATCGTCGGAGGGCGGAGCCATAGGAGCAGCGATTGGTCAGACGGATTTAGAGGCAGGCCCTCTCTGCCCGCCCACATTTACCGCCCTCTGTTCGCTTCATCTGTATGGTCGCTGCCGACTGTCAATCAAGCCAGCCACGTCCCTTGCCCTGCAAAATTTTGATGATTTTTTAAAAATTCAGTATTGATTTATTTTCAGATTGGCCACCTGATCTCTGGACTTGACTATGAAAACTAATAAGAAAAAATCCTGAGCTGGAGGAATGCGGTATTTCGTGATCTGTGATCACTTCTTTTCCACTTCATTTCTATGGGAGCCAGGGCTTTTTGGAGCCAGCAGCTAGCGGAGGTAGTGATATTGCAGGTTTTTGACACTTCCGGGTTGGCTTCATTTTTCAGGGCCGGTTGCTACGTCCATCTTTTATACAGTCTATGAGTGAGATGTACAAAGGAAATGTGCTTGGAGTCCAGCGTACGCTCACTTTCGTTCATCTGGATTTTTTTTTGTGCCTATGCAGTTTTCAGGATTGAAGCATACGCCAGGGGTCAGTATGAAATCCACACAAGTCTTTGTACATGAGTGTTTTCTTTAAATTGTGGCCAGTGATGGAGAACTAAAGGAGACGTTGGGAAGAGCTGGCAACAGGATACACAATTGAGAGAAGGCAAGCCAGTGTGACATTCTAGGCAGTGGCGTCTCTGGCATGAAAAATTGAGTGGGGCATCACACACTCTACAGCTATAGGCAGCATCTGATTCTTCTGTGATACATACAGTACAACCTGAGATTGATCTGTACTAAATGTGCCACGTAAAATGACAAAACCTACACACTAAATGCAATTTCATATCAACGTAATTCCAAAATATAACCCATTTTTATGCATAAAAATAAATAAATAAATAAATAGTTACTAAAAAATGTCTCTCACCAGTGTTGTTAATTTCTTGAATAGAAGGGATGCACGTCGATCTTTCATCTGGGCAAACTTGTCAGTAATCCATCTGTCAAAGTCCAATAGTCCATGGGTGAATTTATTTTCAATTTAAATATCTTTTTTTTTTTTTGTCTTTTTCACTCACAATGAAAACCAAACTAGCTTGCTGCATACTACCATTCGCCAAAACTGTACACGTGTATTACGTCTTGGCGTATGTCATTCCAACATTTTAATTGGATGACTTTGGGTCACAATAACTATGCCTTGCAGCTTTTTAGCGTATTATTATTATTCTTAATAAAATATTCTTTATAGATTATTACTCAATAAAGACAGATTTTTTTTCCATTTAATTCTTTTAAGCCAGCATAGAGCTCCACAACGACATCTGGTGGGGCCAGGCCCCACTGACCCCAAATGCAGAGACGACACTGGTTCTAGGCAATGTTCAACGGTGAAACCTTTCATTCATATATTACTTTGACACATAACACCAATCTAAACTTTGCTGCAGACCCTGTCGTGGCAGTAGTATCCCCTGATGGCAGTGGCCTCTTTCAGCAGAATAATGTGCCCTGCCAAAGTGCAAAGGTTGTTCAGGAATCATTTGAGGATCACAACAAGGAGTTCAAGCTGTTGATTTTTCCTCCAAATTTCCCACATCTATGGAGTTTGATTGAAAAACACGTCCAATCCACAGTACTTGGAAAATGTCCTGCACTGTGGTTCTTTCCTACCAGAGTAGTTATCAAAGCACTTTATAGTGGTTTTCATTCACCCATTCTCTCTCACACACTCACACAGCAATGGTGGAGAGCTGCCATGCAAGGTGCTCACCTGCCAATGAGAGCAGCCTTGTAAACCAGATGTTTTGCCCTGCTAGCTAGCTGTGAAACTGTCCACTGCAGCTCTAAACATCTCACCCAAACCCAGGAAACAAACACTCAGCACTACAGCTGCCTATACACACATCTTTGTAAAGGTTTGTCAATCCTCAAACCATCTCACTAAGGTTGAAGACATGACACTGAGACAAACAGTGTGTAAGGCTGGTCAAGACTAACAGGAAACTGGCATCAGTGTACACTGGTGCAAAGATGACCAATCCTTGATTCAATTCAATTTTTCAATTCAATTTTGTTTTCACAACATATATCATCTCAAGCATAGTAAAGTAAAACCTTACGACTTTTAGACAAAGACCAGAGAACCCAACAATCCAAAGTGTTCTTTGGATTTCCTATGAGCAGCAGTCAGTGACGGTGGGAAGGAACCAAAAAACCCCCCCCCAAAAAACCAAAGGGAAAAATGGCTCTCTGTATTAAACATTTTAAACTAAGCAATTGTGGAATATAGCTGCCGCAGTATTTGTAGAACTACTTTCATCAGTTCATATTTTACATTTGTGAAGACCGCATCAAAGGAAATATGAGACAGCTGCAGCATCTTTCTCTAATATATACTGGGAAAAGATCCTTGGTACTGTGATAGCTCACCAGGTTGAACTGGCAACCCATGTTCAGGGGCTGCAGTCCCCGACACAGCAGTCGTGGGTTCAAATCCTGCTCATGGCCCTTTCCTGCAGGTTCTTCTCCCCCACTTTCCTGTCTCTCTCTCTCTCTCCCTCTCGGGTTTTTGAAAGGCAAAAAGGGCAAAAAAAAAGTTCCTGCCTTTGTTTTGATACAAAGTGAAATTGCCTCCAGCAGTCTTTCTCCCTTGCCATTTTATCCAACAGGTCTGAAATGAGTTGACTGTTATTATACAATACAGTACAGTAAATACAGTGCCCTCCATAATTATTGGCAACCCTGGTTAAGATGTGTTAAAAGCCTTAAAATCAATTAAATTTTTATTGCAGAAGCACGCTCTCACACTGAAATTTGTGGACAAATGTAACTTTCAGCTCAACTCAAATTAATTGTTGGCAAAAGGGGGTTGTACAAAATATTAACATCAAGGGTGCCAATAATTGTGGCACACATGATTTGATGTGAAAGAATTATTTTTTAATGTGGGATTTTTTTCCCCACACTGAATAAATGCGCTTGAATAAAAGGTTGAATTTTCCTCTTTTTTTTCATTGTGGTCCTATATTATTTAGAAAAAACTGAATTTACTAGAAGCTAAAGAACACATCTTAACCAGGGGTGCCAATAATTATGGAGGGTGCTGTTTTTACCTGTATATTAGTGATGCACGATATCAAAATTTCTGGCCCATACTGATATCTGATACTAAGATTTCTGATATCGCCGATAACCAATATTACCGATGTCGATATTCAATTTTTGTTCACACTGAAAAATGAGTATAAGTAAGCACTGTGAGAACGTGAAAGCTATTCAAAAGAAGCCCAGACCAATTTCGGCCACATAGTCTTCTTTATTACGTAACAAAAGTAAAATATATTTTAACATTATTTAACATATTTAACGTTAAAGTCCAGGACCATGTCTGTACAAAATATCTGTGAAATAGCAACAATATTAAATGTAGAGATGAAGGCACTAAAGTTTGACAATCACTGGTTTTTCACATCAGCTAAATTTGTTCATCGGACTGATACCGATATATCAGAAAAAACACAAATATCGGCGTCCCGGTGTGGACACCCGGGCTCTTTCTGCGTGGAGTTTGCATGTTCTCCCCAAGCAGCATGTGTTCTCCGGCTTCCTCCCAAAGTCCAAAAACATGTTGAGCTTAATTGGTGATTCTAAATTGTCCGTAGGTGTGAATGTGAGTGTGCTTGGTTGTTTGTCTCTAAAGGTGACCCTGCAATGAACTGGCAACCTGTCCAGAGTGTCCCCTGCCTTTGCCCTATATACATACACAATAGTTAAAAAATACTTGAACTGTTTTGGTTTATACCATATATACAATATATTTTTGTGGCAGAACACTTTTTTTTTTTTTTTTTGGAACAGTTACACTGTGAAGTAGAAAAATAAAAAAACTGTATTAAACACTAAACACAAAAAGCAACTTTCAGTAATTTCACTGTATTATGTGCAAGATCTGATAAATTGATATATGTATTTTTTTCATTTACAGTTTCTCTCAGTCACTTTGGTATATTTCTCCGATCAGAATTGAAATTCTCAAAACTACTTGTTCAATCTTCACATCATTGTGTCACTTGTGCACATCAAAAAAAATCAGTTTCTCATTTCTTTGAACAAGTTCTAAATGCTTTGGTACATCCGTGCAAATGATTCTGTGCAATTCTCTGCTGTTTCCTACATTATCAATTGCTTATGTCATGTTGATCAAAATGTATTATAATGGGTCTCTGTTGAATAGTCTCACCCCCCACACAACATTTAGGCATTAGTTCATCACATAAGTCTTTACATGAAAAATGGTTGAACAGGTTGTCATAATATATCAAGCATATTTCTATACATTTCCATTAGACTTTTTTTCTAAATCTGTCCTGAATTTTTAAATTGCTCACAGGTGAATCCTAACTTTCTCAGATGATGGGAAATGTGTGTAGCATTACATAGATCAACTAATGATTGACCAGTTTTCTGAAATAGCTCAAAGGTGCATCTTACAGTTTTTCTCCGTCGCTTTGGTACATTTCTCAAATCATTCT
>NW_007577966.1:101021-113455 GCF_000690725.1 Stegastes partitus
TTTGCAGGTAATCCATGGTGTTTTGCTATTTGTACGAATTGTTTTGAGAAATGCACTTACTGTTTTACAAATGTCAAGAATGATTTGAGTGACTGAGAAAAAAAAAACAATAATTAAGTAATAGAATAAGTATGTACACAATGTGACAAAAATATACTATTGAATGAAAAAAATACATATGTACAATATTTACACTGGGAAAAAAACATGCATTTTCCATCACTGCGGGCTACTCACCCTGTTCCAAATACTTGTGAAGTTACTGTAAAAATATTAAATGCAAATCACAACAACAAATATTCTAAAATAAATATTATTATTTCAGTCCCATAATATTCTTAAACATGTGTCCTAAGTTTTGAATTACAACTTCACTTTCATATTCTGACTTCGATCCCAAAATCATTCCTAAGCTTTTGGATGTATGGCCTCCTCAGTGTGCTGTGGTGTGCAGCCCTCCAGGCCTAACCTGCTGCTGTCACCACTTATAGCATCAGTGTTCAAAAGTGCAGTGTCAGAAACAAAAACTGCACTAAAATGAACCATACACATTTGTGCACAACATTAGGGGCCTTGATTTTAAAGCAGTCTGTTACCACGCAGATCATCTGGCCCTTATTAATTTACTATTTACTTCAAAATAGCATATTTACTTTTATCCATTCATCTGTACGTGAAGACCAGTGTTCCCTCACATACCACTCACAGACGAAATGTTTGTGATGCACAAGAAACACAGCTTCAGCTGTCACCCGAATACGATGGAGGGATCCTCTCCTGTGTTTTTAATTGTTTCTTGATAGAGGATAACGCAGGAAGATTCTGCTGCGTAAGCTTCAGATACAAAGAATTTTTTATTCAAAGGATTACCAATTCATTATAAGTTTTAGTGTTTTTGATAATGCTATGAGAAAAAAAAATCACAACAGCAGTGAAATGGGTGAGTAAGCTTTTATTTTATTTATTTATTTATTCATTTTTTTTGGACAAAACTATTAAATCATTGACAACCTGGTAACTGAACAAGGAATGGTCATGAAGACATATGTGTGTCCCATTATAATTCCCTGCACAAAGACTCCTCGATGCAAGCTATTCCTGTCTTCTTATTGTGTTTGTTGGACAGATTCGTGAATACTGTGGCAAAGTATCGTGACTGGAGGCTGAAGATCTGTGTGATTGTGAGAGCTGCAACTTGGTCTGCTGAAAACAAGAGAAGGACAGAAGACCGGAGGGAGGAAGGAAAGGAGACAAGGAGGCCGTCAGACGGGTGTTGGGCCGCGGCCTGCTGTATTCCTTCGACTCCGTTCACCTCCATTCACAGTAAATAAAAGCATGGAGGATCTGACTCTCGGGATCTAACGCCGAACAGCGGGGGGTAGACTCGCTGCCGCATGCGCTCTCGCTTTTATGAAAACACACAGGAAGGAAGCGGGACGGCCGTGAACGCGTTGACAGCTGGATTTAAGTGGTTTTCCGTGGAAACAGGACCGTAGTTGGGGATAGGATCGGGACAGCGCGCCGTGCGGAGCATGAAGCGGACGGCGGTGGTGGCCAGGCACAATGGCCTCGTTTCTCCTTTGGGGAACAACAACTCCGGGGCTTCGAGCATCGTCTCACCGCTCCTGCCGAGGGCCACCAGTGTCTCCGCTTCTGCCGACATCGGCGCCGGCGGCGGGGTGGACGGCCTTCTGGATTTCTCCAAAGGCCCCACCGTCAAAACCGAGCTGGTGTGCAAATGGATTGACCGAACTTGTTCGAGGCAGCGGTTTGGGCGGACAGCGACATCCGTCTGCGACCAAACTTTCAGCTCCATGCACGAGCTGGTGGACCACGTCACCACCGAGCACGTCGCCGCGGGGCTCGAGACCCTCAGTCATGTCTGCATGTGGGACGAGTGTCTGCGCGGCGGGAAGGCGTTCAAAGCCAAATACAAACTCATCAACCACATCCGCGTGCACACCGGGGAGAAGCCGTTTTCATGCGCATTTCCCAACTGCGGCAAGATGTTCGCACGCTCCGAGAACCTGAAGATCCACACACGCACGCACACTGGTAGGCTCCCGTCATTGTGTAACACTCACACCGTTATTATGGCCCTAAAACCCATGTCATCCGTCACAGCAGCAGCTTCCTCGCAGACACCGAGGAGGATAGAGAGGTTCATGGAGATTGTCCTCAGTGAGCCGAGGAATCCCCTCCATGTTTACGTAGGCTCAGTTCAGTGTCGCTGCAGAGCACACTTCACAGCACCCTCGTTTCCTAGCGGAGCCATGAGTGGAGGCTGTAGCTCAGGAGTCATGCAAGGTGACAGGAATCAGCAGCACAGACTCATGAGGGCCAAGGAAGAGTTCAGGATGAAACTGATGATATGTACATGTACACACAGAGGAGTGACTGTTTGACACCTACAGATGGCTGTTGACCTTTTTACTGCCACTCAGCATTTGAACAATTATATGATTACAGCATCATTAGTTATCAGCCGATAGTTCACTAATGTTTTACCAATAAGAACAGCTCATGCTTTACCAATTTGGTCTGCTAGTCATTTTTCTTTAAGTATTTTGGGACAATCAGGTGTTTAAACCTAAATTAAAATTGCAATTTAAAACAATGCAACTATCAAATTGAAGAGACTGTTATCTAGTATGTATCAGGCATGGCCATTAAATAAAGACACCAATGCTGTAATTGAGTTGTGTTTAATTGGAGCAGACTACAACATTCAGGGCTTATTTATGCTTGTAGCACTCAGACACAGGGTTGAAAGTGTTGTTTCCAACGTTTAGAGATGATTTGATGTGCTTGTCTCATGTGGTAATGCTCCTCAATAAGCTATTATACAGTGAATATTGAAGTGAAGGTCAACTTTAAAAAAAATTATATTGAAAATCAAATCACATTGTCTGCTAGAAAAAGCATAAATTCTATATTTTCCCCAAATCATTGAGCTGTGTTTTTGTTGGCATTTTATGCTCGTATCACACAGTATGAGGGAAGAGAGTGCAGATGATATTCATCATAGGTGGCAACACTACAATAACACAACATTAAACCAACACAATGTTAAGTATCTCTTTAGAAATTATTGAACTAGCATTAGCAATGGAAGACTTAATTAAATATTTTATGGAAAAAGCAAATTTATTATTGCAGTACAGTATAGAACTGAACAACTTTTTTCTACCAGCATCCTGCCTCAGTGGTCCGGTCTGGACCATGTCTACATTCACATCTTACTTCCCACTTTTTGAGCATATTTATTTTTGTCTTGTGTTGTTTAGAGGACATTCCTGCTACTAAGATGAGAGTAATCTGTACGCAGCATCGGAAGCTGTCTTCTTATTAAAACTGGCAATTTCACTTCTAAGTTTCCATATTTCCACTTACATTGCTCGCAACACTGATATTCTGAATATTTTTTTTATAAATGTGTTTTTCCAAGCTGATTTGCACACAGCTGTGACCTTTAGTATAGTTTCCATTCTTCATGTTTCTATCTCCTCTATAGTTCCTTTTTAAAGATGCCTTGTATTTTGTAGCTTCAGAATAACACTTCAGAGTTATACCTCAGAGGGATGTGAGATTGGATATTTACTGATATCTATATGCCAATATGTTTTGAGTCTGACAGGTGTTATCTGTCTGTCAGTGTTTTTCAGCCGATGCAGATATTTTCTTTTTCTGACGTTATCAGCCGACACCAATGATGATGCCGTTGTCACTGTACATCCCTAACAACATAAATCTATGGAACACTGCTGTTGTATTGAAAACTGAATTGTCACTGGTTGGCACCAGTGGTGCTACTAACTTATGCCATCTCGCATCACATATAGTCGAGTCCAAAAGTCTGACTAGTAAAGTGTTTTGAGTTTACTACAAAGTGCTTCTTAAAAAAATAGATGATGTTAGCTGGATAATTTGATTAAGAAGCTATAACTGAGATCCATGTCCATGAGTGTTAGAATGTCTTAGTACGTGGTATAGAATAGAATAGAATCAAACTTTATTAATCCCTTCGGTACAAGACCTCAGGGAAATTGCTACACCAAAAAACAACACAACACCAACATAAAGTCAGCAACAAAACAACAGCATTCAAAATTCAAATCAAATCAAATCCAAATCAAAATTCAAATCAAATCAGCATTCAAATTCAGTATACAATGTACAGATACATGTAACATATTGCACAGTCTGGTGATAGAGCATGATGCTCTATCTCACCCAATGTCCTCACTCAGTGCCCTTCTTTTGATGGGAGCATGGACTCCACAAGTTGGAGCAATCCCAGATAACTCATGTGGTCGCAGCATGATGCGACGGTGTTCAACAGAGCCTTCCTTCTCCACAAAAATGAAAACCAGGGAATGGAATCTGCCTCTGAAGAGTGGAATGCTGCTAATCTTTGGCGAGGGTGGTGTCAGGTCTGTGCAGATGTCTACATTCAGAGTGGGCAGAACACTCCCACACTGTGGGTTGGCTGCATTGTGCGAGCATTCTCTCCCCCATTCATCTCTTTTGCTACTGCTATAAATCTCAAACTTGGGTTTATCAATAAATACACCTTTTTGGTAGTGAAATGCTGGTACGTCTTAGCCAGCCCCAAGCAGTTGCTACACATCTGTCGGATCATGACGAAACAGCCTTCTTTTGATCATACTCCTCTGGGTTGGAGACTTTATTTAGTAAATTCGATATTTGGGAAGAAGAGACTTTCCTATCTCAGTGAGCAGTAGAGCTTGACTAATATATTGGTCAGCTGATTTTATAAATATGAATATTTATATATATAAAAAACAAATGTGGGCTAGTTTAAAGTACTGTATAATAACACTCAGCAATTTAGCAATGTCTGCAGCACACGTAGCAGAGTATGCTTCACAGCTGAGCAGATGGTGGTGTTGAGTCAAGCGGTGTGCTCATGGTAAGATGCTAACTAGTTTGTCTAACATAATGCTGGAAAGTTGATTTACAATGACCCCATCATTTTTTCCTTCTTAACATCCATCCATCCATTATCTATACACCGCTTAATCGTCACTAGGGTCTCGGGGGGGCTGGAGCCTATCCCAGCTGACTTAGGGCGAAGGCAGGGTCACATGGACAGGTCGCCAGTTTATCACAGGGCTACACAGAGAGACAATCAAGCACACTGACATTCACACCTACGAACAATTTAGAATCACCAATTAACCTAAACATGTTTTTGGACTGTGTGGGAGGAAGCCGGAGAACCCGGAGAGAACCCACGCTGCATGGGGAGAACATGCAAACCTTCTTCCTACGAGGCAACGGTGCTGACCACCCAGCCACCTTGCAGCCCCTTCTTAACATAACTTAGACAAATATATAAAGACTATCAGCCGATATATCAGTAAGGTAATTTTTGTCTCCTTAAAACTGATATTGGCCCATGAATCCAGCGAACAGAGCTGTTGTAATGTGCTCTCTGTTGGATACAGCTGACCAGTCGCTGCCCCTTACTGTCCTTACCTATCATGCTGTTCCCACTATCGACAGTGCTACTTCGTAAGCCATGTTCTGCTGGAAACTTGAGGCACAGCTTTATTTCTAACAAGTTAACAATGGCAGCAAGTTGATTTACTAAACAAGCCTGTGATAAGCAGCCCAGAACAAATCCATCTGTCATCTGAAAGCTGCTCCATGTACTTAGAGTTACCATGGTCCACGCCACTATTTTGAATCAATGATTGCTGACCTGGAAAAAGTGCAGTTTTAAATATTTAATCTTCATTTCACGCATTATAACTTCTTGTGTTTTAAATATTTCTAAATACTTAAGTGAATGATCATTTCCAGCTTTGTATGAAAGTGACAGATTTTCATGTCACTGCACTCAACAGATAAAGAACGAAATGTGAAACCTTTTATTTTCATTTTCTCTCTACTTTTATCAAGTGTTAAAAGACCTTTGACATGCTATATCTTAGAACTTGCTTTTAAAAAGAAGATGGAAAATGGAACAGTAACTCAAACAAACGGACATACACAAAAGTAAAAACAAATATGTACCTCAGTTGGGTCACTAAACAGACGAGGCTACATCTCACCTCCTGCAAGCTTTACCATTGCATTTATGTTAAAGCATAACCCAGCTTATATGCATGAGCAGGCTGGCAGTGTCATCTCTTCCTAACTCGTCAATCTGCCTCTTGAAGTCTTATTTTACACAATACCATCCAGTGTGCTGTATTGTTAATCTTCACACCAACGTTATTAAGGGTTTCATCCAGTTGAAGTCAATTTGTAACATCTTTCCTCATCTCAATAGATAGTACTTGGTTGCAAAGTACAACTTTTTGTTGAAGGAACCCTTTTTGACTGTGATAATGATGAGTGTGGTGTTTGTGTTGCAGGTGAGAAGCCATTCCAGTGTGAATTTTGCGAGCGGCGCTTCGCTAACAGCAGCGACCGGAAGAAGCACTCGCAGGTCCACACGGCCTCAAAGCCCTACGACTGCAAAGCGCTGGGCTGCACTAAGTCTTACACACACCCAAGCTCCCTGCGCAAACACATGAAGGTTCATGTCAAGTCCTCACCTACCTCTGAACCTCAGGACCTGTACGACTCCATCCCTCATCAACTCCAGTCACCTCATCAAGCTGTCCTTGAGCCCCTTGACCTTAAAATGAATCGCCTTTCTCCACCACTTGCCAACAAAACCACCCATTTTCCTCTTTTGTCCAATCATGAATTGGATATCAGCTCAGCCAGTGAAGTGGACCATAAGCTTCTGCTACGGAGTTCATCTCCAGTGGCAATGCCTCTCGATCTTTCTCTGTCAGGCCTAAAGAGTCAGCTGACCCAGAGGCAGCAGAGTGGCAGGACCCCACGCAGGAGTCAGCGCTCAGTCAACCCAGCCTTACCTCAGTTGTCTAACATTAAGGAGTGGTATGTCTGTACCAGGACTACAGCACCACACTTTCCTCTGGTCCACCCAGACCATATCAAATCAGAACCTAGCGATGAGGATGAGTATGTCACGTAAGATGGAGGGACTGGTGAGTTGGGACATGAAGAACAAATCGCATACTGTCAGACCCAGGTCAGGCGAAGGCTGCGATCAGAGGGATGGATTTTTACAGCATCTCACATGAAAAAACTCAGTTCAGAGATTGTCACTACGTATGGACCAAAAGCAGTGGCTGAAATTATACCAGAAAGGACAAAAAGAATTTTATCGTTAAGGTTATGAAACAAAATGTTTTACAGAAAACTGCAAGTTCTCAGATTTAGCTAGCTAACCTGAACACACAAAGGAGTTCATTTTGTACAGCTGGACCAGAGGATTTTGGTAACTGCACTGCTTGCTGTTAAAGAATCTGTACAGGGTGTGTGTACATGATGACCTCTGTAACGCAGCAGATTATTGTCCAATTTAAGGGCTCCACCTTGGTAAAACAATATCAAGGGCTAAATCGTCACTGATGGAAAGAGATTCATGTTGAAGGTCCAGAACAGCAGACACATATGGTGGAGCGTTAGTCTAACAGTGTAAAAAAAAGGTCTCAGTATGCTTTAAACAAGCTCATTTGCACAATGTTTGAAAGTTGCAAAAAGCAGCAGGTTCTGCTGTCAGAAAGGGAGGTCTACATACCGTTAGATGTTCTGACAAGCACCTGCTTGAAAACAGACTGAGGCCGTTAGCAACAAACCATTGGTCATTTGTTTAAAAGTCATTGGAACTTGTTCAAAAGTGTTTACAGTTAAAAGTGATCACAGTCTAATCCAACAGAGCAGCAAGCAGTGAAACTGCAGTTAAAGAGAATGGGTCTGATCCTTATTTGTACTGATCAAGTGTCTCCTTAGGTTCTTCAAAGGGCCTATCAGTGGGTTAACTGCATACATCTGTTCTTGCTCCAGTCACAACTGAGTCAACACCTTAAGCTTTCTAAAATCACCACACATCTCATGTACACGTTGTTTTAACAATGGACAGTGGCATCTTGGATTTGAATATTGAGTCAAAATCAGCATCCTCCATCACTGAATGAATGAAACAAGCAGAACTGTGTAAGACTGTGGCATGGCTTGAAAACGTGTTTAATGTCTGAAGGGAAAACCTGAAATGGTTAAAACGTGAGTCAAAGCAATGCTCATTATCCATCCACTAGTTCATTTCAAATTGGATTGGACCTTCGGATACAAGGAAGCCTGAATGTTTTTCCGGTGAAGTAGACGGGTAACTCTAAATTGCCAGTGGGTGTGAAAGTGTGTGTGACTGTCTCTGTCAGCCCTGTGAATAACCTGTGACCTGTCCAAGCTGTATTCCACCTCTGACCCAATTTCAGCTGTAGTAGCCTACAATTCTCTGCAACCCTCAGAGATTTAACCAGGCATTGCTGATGGATGGATGTATGTTTTCTCTTCTAAATAAATTTGGCTAAATAGGGATATCTTTATAACCTTTTTAGTTGCCATGTTACCAAGCTATTAACTTTGTCGCTACATTATTGTTTCTGAATGATGGACATAACTGTAAAAATAACCTTCAAGTTTATAGAAACTTGTGTTTATCTTTACACAATACAAGGGATTTGAGAAATGTGTCTCATTTTAATGCAGGGTCACTAATGACTAAGTGGTTGAGGGAGCAATTACTGAGAAAGTCCGAATCACAGAGGTAATGTGGACTTTCAGTGCAGAAGGTTTAAGTGCAAGGACAGAATTGTGGCATTGAAGTTTTAGTCGTGTCTCGATATGAGCAACCAGTTGTTCACATGGTTGGACCAGTGGTCAGCACTGCCACTTCACAGTTAGATGGTCCTGGTTTAAATCCTCAAGCTCGGGCCTTTCTGTGTGCAGTTTACCAGCCTTCTCTATGTGTGGGTTTCTACCACAGTCCAAACATAATTAACTGAAAACTCTGCCTATGTGACCGTAAGTGTGACAGGTTGTTTGTCTGTACATGTGAACCCTGTGCTGGGACTTGTTCAGGGGTGCTCTGCCTCCCACCCAGTGTGAGTGGGGTTAGGTTCCATCTCTTTGTGACCCTGCATGTGATAGGCTGGTATAGATAATTAATTGATCCTCTGCATGGGTCATTCCACCTCAATTCACCAAATTAAAAAAAAAAATATCATACCTGACCATCTCACATTTGTCTGATTTTTTTTTTCTTCGTACGTATGTTATTTAGTAAAACGTTCAAAACTTGAGATCATTGGTAGCATTAGTTTTTCAGTTAATAATTCTTAAAGAGGGTGGGGTCATGTTAATTTTGCACCGTTTTCCTTGCACCAGTGTCTGAAGTAATGTTTGAAGTGCCATAACTTGAGAAATAATGTAGCCAGAGTCCTGAAATGTTGCAGGCTCATTGATATGCACATCTAGTCTTCAATGGTACAACCTGTGTTAATAAAATAATACAAACCAGTTATATCATGATGCAAATTTGGTCCAAAAGGTTAATTGTTTCTGTATACTCCGATGTTTCACCCACCTATAAAACCTTCTTTTTCAGCTTTTCACTTTTCCAGTTGGGACACTAAGGGAGTGGTTTCACCATCACACCTGCTCAGTGATTATTGTGCAGGTATACAATAATATTGTCCATAAATGCAAGAACTTAATTTTAATATTTCTGTCTCATAAAGTATACCTATGACTGGTACCAGACACTTCATTTTTAAAGCTCCTATTTGTGCTAATCACAAGAAAACAATCTGCCTTTTAGGGTGAAAAATTTCGGTGAAAAGTTTTATGGTTTGTGGAATATCTGTGTAGACAGAAACATTAGCATTTTTTCACCAAATTTACACCATTATAACTGATTACAATGTAAAAATTGACAGGACCCCACTCCTCTTAAGAACTCAGAAACTAATGTTACCCATGAACCCAAATTTTACACATGGTCAACTCAATCAATATTCACTACTTTTTTTAAAAAAAAAACAACAAAAAAATCTGTCAAATTGAGGATGGTCAGGCGTGGGGCGTTTGGTGAATTGAGGTGGGATGACCCAAATGCAACCACTAACTGATATACATTCCATTTGACATAGAAGTGTCATCATGTTATCAAGCCAATTCTCAGAGTGCTTGTTAACAGCTGTCTCATATCCAGCGCACAGATTTCTATACTGATGAAAACACTTTCTGTTCTTTTTAGAAGAGATGTTCATTACTGTCTTAGTGCTTAATGCAGTATTACTAGATCTCAAGTTATTCCAGTATTCTAGGTCAAACAACCATACATTTAACGAACCATCCGTTATGTCTTTATAAAATGTTTATGAATTCAAGGCAGTTGTTGAAATGTAAGATAAGGTGAAGTAGTATAAACTCAACCTGTATTCCTTAATGACCTGCCTTACAAAACAGAAACGCTCTGATTAATCAACACGAAATTAACATTTTTATGTGTATAAGAAACATACAAGAAATTGAATTAAAACAAATTATGAGACTTACTTAGTTTCAGGTTATTGCTGTTGGATTATATTTTTATCAGTCATTTTTGTCTTCTTTTTTTCAGTAATGTACCCTCATATTTTTCTGGAAGTTCATTTAACCCCATTTTTTTTTTAAAACTATGATAATTAACAAGACTTCTTGGGCTTAAGGATAAACAGCAGACACAATGAAAATTAGGTTAAGTGTGGTATAAAAAGGTTTGACAAAAATGATATGTGTTAAATATTTACTGTCTGCTCTGACTGGTCCCAAAACAGTGCTTGTAAAGTTAGTGTGGACTGCCTTGCTTAAACTTCGATATCCATTTATCACTAACAGCCCATCTTCAATCCAGGTTTCCCTACGCAAGCCTGACCAATGTCAGCCACCAAACCTGATGACCTGTGACATCCTCTGTCCATCTGTTTAACCAAGAACAAGGTATGGGTCACAAATATTTGGGCAGTTACACATTTGTATTCTTCAGGCTCTGAGCTTCAGCGCATTCAATTTAAAATAAAATATTGGATACGACACTGAAGTCCCAAGTCTCAGCTTAATTTGAGTGGGTTTATTTCAACACAAAGATACCTGGAGTTTAGGGTTGAAAATTAATTGAACAGATACCAACAAAACCAAACAAAATTATTCTACTTATCATCTTGGAAAACAATTTTGACCTGAACCACTTTTGATATCCAGTTTTACAGTTAGGGCTTTTAAAAATCCACTTTAATTCATTAAAACAAAATGTAAAAAAAAAAAAAGCCAACCACAATTTTTTTTTGTCTAGTCAAATTTGAGGTTAACACTTGTGTTTTTTTTGTTGTTTTTTTTTCAGAAAGGCAGCTTCACAAATCTAAAAGTGAGTTGAGGTTTTAACTAGAAAGCCTGAACGCTGTTAGAAATTGAAAATTGGTCACTATATGACTGCGGTTTGAGTTGTCATTGGAGCTTTTTTGTTGTCAAAAGTTGGGAACTGAAAGCTAACGTTATGTGCCCGTGTTACTTTTACTTCCTGGTGTGTGTGTGTGTGTGTGTGTGTGTGTGTCTTCCTCTTCTAGGTGTCAGTTTATTCGGTCACATGCGGGGCATCATTAGATTTTTAGAAGAATTTCTTTGCCCGAGATATTATAGCATAAAATATTGACATTACTAAAGATTTGTGAAATTTTAGACTGATATATCAAATACTTAGTGAGGTGATGTGTTTTTTCGTTTGTTTGTTATGTTCGAATGTCAATATCTCAGGAACTATTAGAGATAAAGGCCTGACATTTTCACTAGTATTTTTCATCATGCCATTAATTGAGAACCCGCAATGTTTAACTAATAGATCAAATGTGAAAGAATAAAAGCCTTAATGTAAGCTCCATCTTTGAGCACACATTAAAATTGATCATGCAGAAGGCAACTAGTGATATTTTCTGAACATGTTGCTGCATGTCACAATAAAACAAAACATTAGGAATACTTTTAATATAAAATACATGGTCACAAAAATGAAAAACATATTTTCCTGATCGAGCAGGTATGACAAGCTGTGCCAAAAAGAAATATTGCAAAATGGCATAATCCAAGTAACAGTGAACTTTCCCCACTGTGGGATCAATAAAGTTATCTTTATCTTTATCTTTATCTTTAAAACAGAGTTCTAGAGTTTCAAAATGGTTCTCCAAATGTTACTAAGAAAAAATAATAATACAGGCATAAAATGTCACATATTTAGTTCAGTGAATTACCCTACTACTTATTAAAAGAGATGCTTGAAGGTAAACTCTTAAGCAATTACTATTAGTATATTCATGTGCTGTGTACTCACACTTGAAGTTTCTGCAGAGTCCAGTTTGTGACATTAGTCTTGAAGGCCAAGTTTGTTTCTAACAAAACACATTGCAAATGAATCCATTTTGATCCTATCAAACAATGATTTAGGATTACATTTTTCACAAAAGTCCTGCACACATGAGTGTATCAGATTTAATTAAATGAATAGAATAGAATAG
>NW_007577966.1:114225-121819 GCF_000690725.1 Stegastes partitus
AATAGAATACTTTATTGTATCCCCGGTGTCCGCACACAGCAGGTCCAAGGCCCCACCACCTCTGGTTAGGCAGTCCACATACTGACTGAATGAGGGGAGAGTGGTGGAGAGCGATGTATGATTAAAGTCTCCTGAGATGACGATCAGAGACTGAGGGTGTGATGTTTGCAGCTGGGACACTGAACTAATGGATGAGTTCACCGAGGGGGGAGGATGCAAACTGCAATCGCCAGGACGTGCGAAAACTCCCTCAGCAGGTAAAACGGCCGCAAACCAACCGCCAGCAGTTCATTATCCTTCGTACAGCGCTGCTCTTTAACGCTAACATGCCAGCATTACACCATTTCTCATTCACATACATGGTGAGTCCCCCTCCTTTCTTCTTACCACTCTCCCTCAAGCTCCGGTCCGCTCTGAACAGGTGAAATCCGTCCAAAGTTACGAGCGAGTCCGGAGTGAGTTTGTTCAGCCATGACTCTGTGAACAACATAAGGCTGCACTCCTTAAACTCCCACCGCAGCTGGGTCAGCGCTGTTAGCTGCTAGCTCGTCCAGCCCGTTAGAGAAAGACCTCACATTTCTCATGATGATATGTCAAGGAATTAAAGTTTCCTTCTAGAAAAACTACTTTGCGTCTTCCCTAATGGTACTTGTCCAGATGTTTCCTTCAGCCACCTTCAGCTGTTGCTTGTCGCGGGTCTGATCTCCTCTAAGTGGAATACAGCTCAGTCTGATTGAGATCAGGTGGCTCTACCACTGAAGGATATGTGTTAATATTTGCTTTGAAAAGTTGACTTGCTAAATGATAAAATGTCATCCAACGAGTTGTTAAGCATTTGGCTAAATCTGGCAAGGACCCCTTCTCTCATGTCTCACTTTTTACACCCTCCATTCCTTTTCTTACCTCCTCTTCTTCCATCCTCAGCCCTGTGAGATGTGAGAAGAGGAGTCAAGGCATTAAAGTGAGACATCCTTGTCTTGGAAGTATTGTTTTAAAACAATATGAAGTAAATATGACATGTAGCACATCTTCATTATCTGTCCTTTGTTTTGATCCAACCTACCACTTCATTTTATGATTTCTGTCAGATGAGCATAACAACTTATAGATTTACACTGAATTATATCATGATTAATATGTATTATAAACACATATTCGCCAGTCCTGCTCCTGCTGCATTTTGCATATCCCAGCTGTGTATCATGCCTCCTTCACGTGTCATGAGTGCTGAAAAGACTTTTCAAAGGAGACAGCGAGGATACACCATGCATCCTCATAGGTCCTCCAGCAAGCCTCCTCTCTCCTTGCTCCTTCCTTTTTAAGAAATGCACTGAAATCAAATTCCAGGTAACAGGCAGGAGGTTAGAGGAGCCGAGGTGGCACAAAATAGAGAAATAGAAGAGGCTGCAGAATGCACCTGTGGATGTACATGCTCTGCATTAATCCCATTGCTCTTATAAATAGTACATTTTTAAAACTTTAGTGTGACTGGCAGCTGTACATGCCAGCTGCATAACAACAGCACTGCTATATGTAACAGATGAGGTGGCACTTTGAATTGTTCCTTTGCTTCCCACACTTTACATCATTTTGATGGAGCCTGAGTTTTGTTCCATCAGTCGATAGAAGTTTGTTCCACAAGAACTGCAGCCTGGCCCTTCTGCGTGTAAGGCCTGTAGGGATTTCAATCTTGTGATGAATTCTCTGAGGTTCTGAGGTAATTAAGTTTTTCTTGACAAGGTATGTAAAACATCATTAGACATCCTGTCTGAGTGACCCAGCCAGAGTTTTCCATGCCACAGTTTGCGTTGGTATTCTTAGCATCTTGCCATGCGTCTCCTCTGCTAATCCAAAACCATCTCTGGGATCTTTCTGCTGCTGCTGAGTTGTTTTTGCTCACTCTGTTTCTTGCCACTCTCGTGACACCAAGTTAGCTCAGGGGGCGGGGGGTCAGAACATACGTGTATAATATGGATTGTACAATAATTGATTCTTTCAAAAGAAAACTCATGACACTCAAATTGATTCACAGTGTGAAGACTAATGTAAAATTACCAGCCTGATGGCTCAAGGTAAATTAAAATGATACATACATGTAAATACACAAATAAACACAACGATCTGATCTTTTATATTAACAATGTTGTTCTTAATTTGCTCTGAGGAATGTCTGTCTGTCCTGCTCTGCATGTCACCTGGTGCTGATGATGGGCTACAGCTGCTGGACTGGTCCTACTTTGGATGCCTGTCCTCAGAACTGTCCCCCTGAACCTGTCTGGTTCACTGGTCTGACCCTCACATGAGAGGGGGCCAATCAGATTCCAGCAGGGGCCATGGCCTCTGTGGCCCCTACCCTCACCTATGCTGCAGTCGATCATCTTCATACAGCCTAATCCGTCTGTACATGTGCAGCATTACCAACCGTAGTCATGCTCTCACATCCCAGCAGATATTATGTGTTGCACTGCGTTTCTTTGCAAATAGAAGTTTTTTTGTACAACGTCGGAGATGCAGAGCACCTGAGTAAGACAACTGTATTCAGAGTGGTTAGAAAAATGTGCGTGGCCCTGAAAAGGCTTTTGTTGTTTTCCCTGGACATAAACCTGTCAGAGCCATCAAGGAGGAGTTCCACAGGATTGTAGGTAAATGATGTAGAGATATGTTAAATTAATTTTAAATTATATTCTGTTATTGACACTGTGCTGCAACCTCAGACTTGAACAATGTTTTTATATTTCATCTTAAGCTGCTCCCAAGTGCACTTCTCCCCCGCGGGATTGCACCTAAATGAAATAAATTAATAGGCCACCATTCAAGCAGTTTTCCCCTGTAATATCATTGTGATTGCAAAGGACGATATTTAAACTTATGCACTGACCCGAGCAGCAATGTTCTCCACACCGTCTCCCTCTGTTTTGCAGCTGCAGTGGTGTTGCACTTCTTTTAAAAACACTTTCAAACTCGCTGTATGAGCACATTATGATTTCCAATTCTAGTGGGGTGAAAACTGCAGCCATCCATTTCCCCATTGCCATTTTGACTCGTCGACTCAGGGCTCCATTAATGCTGGATTTTTATAGTTGTGGTGCACGCACTTAACTCCAGGTGAAACTACTCCGAGTTGATTAAACTAACCCAAATCTGCTGTTCTGGAACCGGAAACTCAGAGTTTCCTATCTCAGAGTAGATCAACTCAGAGTTCAGGATTAAACTCAGAGTTTGTTGAACCTGCTTTGTGAAATGGACCCCTGCCATCACAGCAAAGTCAGACCTTCAAGTAGCTAAAAACACAGTGCAGAACATGAGAAACTGTGAAATTTTAAATCCAGTTTTAAAAAAAGTTTGTCAGATAAAAGCGTACTTGGCCGACATAAGGTCTTTAGGGATGTACAACTGAGGAAGGCAGTGGTGCGCCACAACGGGCGAGAAAACTCCAACCCCCCCTTGGAAACAACTCTGGGGCCTAAACCTGGAACACTAGGAAGAAACTCCCTGGGGACCCTCAGAGTCTGACCCAGAACCAACTCAGTAGAGGAGGAGTCCAGGTACTCCTTGGGGGCAGAGTGCAGGCCTAACAAAACCCAGTGCAGTCAGTCCACCCAGCTACTGTCCACCAGATGGCAGCCTTTATAGTACGAAGAAACCGCTCACACAATCTACTTGCTTCTGGGTTGTACGCTGTGGTCCAGGGAAGTTTCCCTCCCAAGCTCCCAGCCACAGCATTCCACAACTCAGAAGTAAACTGTGGGCCCCTATCAGAGGTCATATCCAAAGGAATGTCAAATCGCGACACCCATGAACAGATGAATGACTGGGCCACCTCAGGGGTCCATTTCACAAAGCAGGTTCAACAAACTCTGAGTCTAATCCTGAACTTTGAGTTGCTCTACTCTGAGACAGGAAACTCTGAGTTTCTGGTTCCAGAGCAGCAACACCTGCAATCCTGTGGAACTCCTCCTTGATGCCTCTGACAGGTTTATGTCATGGGAAAACCACAAAGATGGTAAAAGCCATTTCAGGGTGAGGCACACTTTTCTGACCACCCTGCATACAGTTGCCTTACTCACGCACATTTCATTTAAAAAATAACCATTATTGCAATCTTACCTTTACTTATAAATGAAGTCCATGTGGCGCTTCTTCTGGACAAAAATATCCATTACTTTTTTGTAAACTGCTAAGTTTCTGTCACTTACTCTGCAGCCACAGAGTCACCAAAAGAATGTCTGGGATCAGAGCGCCCCCTGCCATGAGGCAAGAGAACTGCCTGCCTCACCTAGAACCTGTTCTCAGCTGCTTTATGATCGCTCAGAACACGAAACACGTTACACACATACAGTTGGTAACAAAAAAACACTGTACATTATTATATACATCAGCTGAACTATGGAAAATCAGTTCATATATTAAATGTGTTTGAACCATTTTATTGGCGACATACAGACAGCAGCACGCTGTCACTGCATGACAGCCAGCGCAGGTAGCAAGGGATTGCACAATCCAAGGTGAGGCTCAGCTCGCCGCTGCTTCTCTTCCAAGCATTTGAATGGGAAATTGTGAAAATTCAGTGATTTTGAATTTTTTTTTAAAAAATCATCAAAATTGGTGAGGCTAAATGAAAAAAATAAATACTTTATAGTACAAATTACTGGATAAATGTAACCATTTAAATTATTTTATCATTAGAATAATTTTCTTTCCCTGACCCACGTCACTGATGGACTGTGATGTGAAACGGTACCACTCAAAAAGACTGTCTGGAAATGCTACAACATCTATGCACGGTCTGATAACCATCTCCAGACCAATATTTAATTCTTTGCGCGTAATGCTGCACCTTGATCCACAGGGTCATTGCCAAAAGGACATGCCATGTTAGTGAGAAAAGTCGCCACCTACTGTGTCTCATGGACTTCTAATACAGCCTACTGACTCTGATTTTTTAAAAATGATTTCCGACAGGGGAGTGCAAGGTGACGCAGTTGGTAGTACTGTTGCCTCACAGCAAGAAGGTTGCCGGTTCGCGTCCCGGTGGGGGCACTGGAATCTTTCTGCGTGGAGTTTGCATGTTCTCCCCGTGCAGCGGGTTCTGCGGCTTCCTCCCACACAGTCCAAAAACATGTTGAGGTTAACTGGTGATTCTAAATTGTCTGTAGGTGTGAATGTGAGCGTGCTTGGTTGTCTGTCTCTAAGTGTGGCCCTGCGATAGACTGGTGACCTGTCCAGGGTGTCCCCTGCCTTCGCCCTAAGTCGACTGGGATAGGCTCCAGCCCCCCCCCCGCGACCCTAGTGAGGATTAAGCGGTGTATAGATGATGGATGGATGGATGGATTTCCGACAGCCGGCAGAACTAGGCTACACCAAAACTCGCCTGCTGATTGAATGGATGAATGAGGAAATCAAACAGCATGTGTGGCTGAAAGAGGGCGGAGACAGAGAGAAACTCGAGGTTCAGAGAAAAACCTGGCCCAGACCAGGTTAGGTTCACAGAGTCTGTTGCTACGGTAACTGACCGTGGTCTTAAGTTGCCTCTCTCTGCAACAGGCTAGAGTTACCCATCTGTCTCTGGTTTGAGTTACCTCCCTTTGTGAAACGGAAAACTCAGAGTTTCCCTCATTTAGGGGTTAACAGACTGAGAGTTTTCACTAAACCTGCTTTATGAAACAGACCCCAGATAAAGTAGTAGAAGACAGTGGAACTGCCTTGGGTCACCACGTGAGTGAAACTTCAGGACAGGGAAAAAGGGCCGATGAGATCCACATGAATATGTTCAAAACGGAAAGGGGCCTAAAGGAGCTTTCATGTGACACTGCACCTTAGTATGCTGGCACACAACGCATGTAGTGGCCCAAACCTTAATGTCCTTCCTGAGGCCAGGCCACACAAACTTGGCCCCCACCAACCTAACTGAAGCTTTTTCCCCCGGGTGGTACAGGGAGTGAACAGCATCAAAAACGTGGCAGCACCAAGCAGCATGGACCAAAGGGCATGGCTTATGCATAGAAATGTCACAAAGGAGGGTCGCCCCACAGTCATGAAAAGGGATGTGGTATATGCTGTTCTAATTCATGTGTGTGACATGTTTAGGTAGGGGCCCTGAGCAAATGTTTAGGTGCTGCAGGGGAGTCTCTGTTTAGAAAAGTGTAGGTGCTGCTAGAGATTCTTTGTTTAAAAAATTGTGCTTTTCTGTATAGAGACTTATCTCCTTTTATGACTATGAACCCTATGTTCTGTCTTTACGTGAAACACCCCTATATAAGACAGGAGTGAAGTTTATTCTGGAGGGTGATTCTTGTTGGCTTCGAATCCTCTCACAGGCAAATCATGGTGTCTGAGATATTGTACTTGTTTAAATAAACTTTTTTTATATATCAACAAGACGATATCAGCGGAGAATTTCTTCATCATCTTCACATCATCACTACACAATAAACAACAGGGACATCCTCCAACAGCAAACTAGACTCGGCAGTGTGCAGTGTCTGCACCTCCAAGTTTGTCAGTTGGTCTCCAACCATCTCAGCATAGTCTGTTTCCAAATGAACACTGGCAACAAGGGCATAAGAGTGGCAGTCTGCAGCCAAGTTGTTCTTCCCAGGCATTTGTTGAATGTCAGTTGTAAACTCAGAATTAGCAGAAAGCTGTCATTGCTGCCGTGCTGACCCGATTTGGAGGTTTTGGCTATAACAAATGTAAGAGGCTTGTGGTCAAAAAAAGCAGTGAACTCCCAGCCCTCCAAGAGGAATTTGACATGGCATGTAGCGAGGAAAAGGGCTAAGAATTCTCTGGCGAATGTAATATTTCTTCTTCGATTCCCACAACTTCTTGCTGAAAAAGGCCAGGGGTTGTAAGGCCCTGTCCACCCACTGCTCACAACCTGCTCCGGCTTCGTGATCATCAGTGGTCAAGGTGATGGGCGCAGCAGGGTTGGGGTGGGCTAACAAGGCTGTGTTGGCCAGTGCCGTCTTAGCATTGCCAAAAGCCTGTAATTTCTCTGGGGTCCACTCTATGTCCTGGTTATCCTTCTTGCCATTTTAACGCTTTGTACAGAGGGTGCATAACGTGGGCAGCTCGAAGGATGAAACGGTTGTAAAAGTAAACCATGCCCAAAAACTCCAGGGGTTTCACAGAGCAGGTGCGGGGAAATTCAGAAACTGTTTCGACTTTTGCAGGGAGTGGCACTGTAGCTGCACAGGTCTAACAAAAAAGGCCACGCTTCGTACTGATGTCAACGGAGGTTTATTCTTAATTCTTCTCTGCCTGTCTCTTCGGCAAACACCATGTAACACCGTGAAAACTAGACACAATAAACAAATGCACATTAAAAACAGACATTTGTGGATCTTTCAGTCTCTCTGTTAACATAATCAGTGAACAGACTCGGTAAGTTAGCATACAAATGCACCGAATAAGACACCATAGAAACCTGTATAATATTGTCCACGCAAATCATACCACATTATACATGAAATATAAACCAAAGATAGTTACCGTTTGCGCCTCTTAGACCACATGCAGAATGGCGATAACTTGCATTAAGTGTCTCTGTTGCCTGCCCATGCTGATTCTGACCCACAATGCTGCTCTCTTGACC
>NW_007577966.1:121829-123968 GCF_000690725.1 Stegastes partitus
TGTCCTCTGGGGTTACATGAAATCTGTGGAACATTTTTTCAACATCACAGATTACTGCAACTGGGTGTTTACGGAATCTGCAGAGTACTCCTGTCATCCCATTTATGAGATCAGGGCCAGTTAGCAAATGATCATTTAGAGCTGTGCCCTCATATTTAGCAGAGCAGTCAAACACAACCCTAATTTTGTCGCGTTTTCTCGGGTGATAGACCCCTTGATGTGGAATGTACCACACACGTCCTGGTTTAGGTTCGTCTTCTGCTCTTTCAGCGTCATCATCCTTAAAGACACCTTCCATGAAATTCACATAGTCATTCTTGAATTTAGGATTTCTTTCCATCTTCTTCTTGAGGTGCTTTAGCCTTTCCAAAGCCAGCTGCTTATTTTCTGGCAATTGAGGGTGTGTCTTGAAGGGAAGGGGCATCTGTAGATGTCCTTCTGCATTGTAGTGAATTGTTTGATGCAGCAATTGCATGAACTGTATGTCGTCCTGTGATATGCTCTTTTCCCCCCGGTTCGTGTCTCTAAAGTCTGACTCCAGAGCTCTAATAACAGTGGCTGGGGTCAAAGGTGGAACTTCTTTGACCGACACACGATGACACGAACCTGTCACTTCTGTTAACTTGCCGACCAGTGGCAAACTGCCAACAACGCACCAGCCCAGGTCAGTCATGATGGTGTATGGCTCATCTTCACCTCCTGTGATGACTTGTCGTGGTGCCAGTGCTCTCGCACAGTCATAGCCTATCAAAAGGCCAACATCACAATCCATCAGCTCTGGTATTTTCTGGGCTATTTTATTCAAATATTTCCACCGTTTGGCAGTGTCAGGAGTGGGAATGTGGGAACGGTCAAGGGGAATGAAGTCTCTAGTATAGACAGGTGGCAGGTTGATAAAGCTCTGTGAGGAAAACCCTCTAACTCTAAGACCACAGACTCTATCACTCTGTATAATGGAATCCTTTCCCATCATAGTGGTGAGCTTTAACTTGACTGGCTCCAATTCTGCCCCAATCTTCTCACATACCTCCTGGTCTGCAAAGGTGTTGCTACTCTGTGCATCCAGTAGGGCATACACCAAAGTCTCTATTTCAGGTGTGCTGATCAAGGAGACCCATACGGGCACAATCATGGATGTACTCCCACCATCACCCTTTTTCACACTCCATGAAAGTAATGATGTGTTTTCTTCGGCTTGTGCAACATGTGAAGACGTGTCTGATGTAGGAGAACAATCTTCGTGAAGTGGTGTTGGATGATGTTTCTTACATATGCTGCAAGTGGCTTTGTTTTTGCAGTCCTTTGAATTGTGTCCTCTTCTGAGACAGCCATAGCAGAAGTTGTTGTCTAATATAAATCTTTTCTTTTCTTGCACAGGCTTAGTGGCAAATTCCTGGCACTTGTGAATTGAGTGACTTTTTCCACAGCACATACATGTGACTGTGTTTGGAGATTAAAATGTGTTTGCTTTCTTGAATCTGTTAGTGTCTTTGGTGTTGTTCTCTATGCCACCATGTGTTTTTATCACAGTGGTTGATCTGTCAGACGCTTTCATATCTGTTATAAAAGCATTGGCCTTTGGTCGTTTTGCATCTCTAATTGTCCTTTCTTCATTGGGCTTCAATGCCTGGAAGGATGTTATGGGATTGCATGCTATTTCTGCTACCTGTGCCACAAAATCAGCAAACAACTCTGCAGGTTGAACGTTTTCACTGTAGCTGCACAGGTCTAACAAAAAAGGCCACGCTTCGTACTGATGTCAACGGAGGTTTATTCTTAATTCTTCTCTGCCTGTCTCTTTGGCAAACACCACGTAACACCGTGAAAACTAGACACAATAAACAAATGCACATTAACAACAGACATTTGTGAATCTTTCAGTCTCTCTGTTAGCATAATCAGTGAACAGGCTCGGTAAGTTAGCATACAAATGCACCAAATAAGACACCATAGAAACCTGTATAATATTGTCCACGCAAATCATACCACATTATACATGAAATATAAACCAAAGATAGTTACCGTTTGCGCCTCTTAGACCACATGCAGAATGGCGATAACTTGCATTAAGTGTCTCTGTTGCCTGCCCATGCTGATTCTGACCCACAATGCTGCTCTCTTGACCTTACTAAAAGTTAG
>NW_007577966.1:125258-130247 GCF_000690725.1 Stegastes partitus
CAGAGGCTCTGGGGCCGTAACACTACTTACACTAAATCTATATAGAAAATAAATGACTACTTACGCTATACATACACAAACAATCACAATGATATTACTGACTGGTTAAGCAAGAGCCTGGAAGCTTACAGACAGGCACGGATGGATGAGGGAGGGGGGAAGCTGGTGGATGCAATGCATCGTGGAGGGTCCAGGAATGAATGGGGGGAAAAGCCGGGTGAAGACGGAGGAGACTGGTTGGAGATGGAGATCAAAGGAGGGATCAGACAGTGAGGAAACGATGGATGGACAATGGATGAGGGAATTCCAGGCAGTGAGGATGGTCGGACTGTATCACAATAGAAACAGGATTCGCAAACGAACAGAATCAGAGCTTCAAACAGGACAATTGCGGTCCGCTGGCGTCTTTTATGGAAGAATGAATGAAGCGCAATGAATGGACCACACCTGCCACAGCTGGGGCAATCAGGTGATTACCGATGCGCTGCACTTGCTCTCCACTGGTATGCACGCCCCGCTCAGAAAAGGTCAAGGAAAAGGAAGGGAGAGGTACTGCCACTAGGTGGTGCCAGAGGCAGAGGGCATGACATACATATGTACACATGCACTGCATTGATTTTCAATTGTCCTTTTCTTTCTCATCTTTTTTACAGGTTTCATACAATAATTGAACTGACTAAGCGAAGAGCAGCAGCGCTTGATAAATGTTCACAAGCCTTTATGATGGACAGTTGCTGTGATATCTTTAATAAAGGCCCTGTTCTTTTCTCCAAGGTACACTACAATACAGCAAACAGAACCGATTGAGTTTTTTTTTTTATGAAAAAGGGGAACAAATGAATAAGGAAAGTAGGTTAAATAATCTAATCTGAATGGGTGACTGCCAACAACTTAATGATCATACCTCAGTACCTCAAGAGGCATGTTGTTGATCTGCCTAATTCTCTCACCCATAGTTCTGTCACGGCAAGGTGGCCGTAGGAACGGGTGTGCGGGACCCAAACGAGAGGGAGGCGAGATAAGGAGGTAAATAGGTTTATTCGGGAGACCCGGGGAGTGAGAGGGGCACCAGGAGGCAGGTGAGGGATCCGGGGGTCCACAGTGCAGCCAGAAAACCAGTGGGGAGGATGATGTCTCGTGCCAGCGCTCGTGAGGGGAGATGTGAGGGCTGTGTGGTCTGCGTGACGGCTGGCGTGGAAGGCTCGATTGACTGGAACAGAGGAGACGCTGGAAAGCACACAGAGACACACGCAGGTTACCAGAGAACTCGAAATTGAGCACAAGAGAGAGCTTCGTTTCACACAACTAAGTGGCCGGATAGTACCACGTATGGGTAGGCAATCGTTTGGCACTGGAGGACAAGTGAAGAGAAGCTTTATCCAGCACGCTGATTGAGATGATGCGCTGCAGCTGCAGAGCGTACTCCTCCGAATCAGCCCCGCCCAACCCCAAACTCAGAAAGCAGCCTTCCACACAAAAAGACATAATCACAAAAAAACCATGTACATCTACTAAAACATGTCCATATCACAACAAGTTCCTCACCTTCATGACACTATGTCCATTCATTTTGGGGGCAATAGCCAAGTTCGGCCATAAATATAGATTTAAGGCTTACAGTGGTTATTCTCTTCAATTCTTCATTCGTATGTAGGTCACATAAACAGAACCATTTATTCCTGCAGACTGTTAGCTACACTGCATTCATTTATACTGGAGCACATTAGTAAAAGGCAAACAACTCCTGAATAGGTGTGAACCCTGCAGTCATAAAAACAGCAGGGCTCCGAAATGTTCAGCCACTGCAAAAGCAAACTGTAGCAGTTGTTACAAACAGATGTTTTTTCTATAAAGAGATGCATTCTGTCCATTTCATCTTGTTTAGGCAAGGTTGTGGTTTCAGTTTTAATTACTTTAAACTTGCAAGGCTTGTTGCAAATATGTCACTCATCACTGGCAACATTTATTTATTTTAATATATTTTTATTCTGTAACGTTGAAGTTTTAAGAATTGCACCAGATTCAGGAAATAACACACTGGACTAAATGTTTACTGTGATGGACAAATAATCTGCTGTCACGATTTCAAACACAAAGGCTCAAGCGCAGACAAATGACATGACCAAGTTCCCAGTTGGAATCAATAAATATTTATTCACAATACAAATGCGAACCAAAGAATCAAACAAATCGGGAATATAAACTACCGCTAAAGAATACTTACTAAAGGGGAATTACCAAAACATCCTCTAAAGGATGACGAACAAATTTAACAAATGAATAATCAAACTTACCGCGAAGAATACAAGCCTAGTATTAACACTACTGATTGAGTAGGGGAGAGAGTGGTTAAACCACAATACTTAGGGGAACCGGAGGAGACGGAGATGAACCAGATGACTTCAGTGATTTTTCAGTGATGACAGTGTTTTACCAGATTACTGAAGAACTCATGTAATCAGAGTGCTGCTTTCCCTTTCCCTTCAGAGCTACGAAGAGTCTTCTCTCCTTCTTTATCCCTGTGAGGAAGAGCAGCACTGATGTCGTCCTAATCTATTCTAGTAATGTTGCTGAACTGCAGTTTCAGCTCCTTGTCTTCATAAAGCACACTTATCTTATTACTTAAGTATTTACACTCCACTGTAAGCATGGCAACACATTTATTTCAGCCATTGATTACATACTTTGACACATCTTTCTAGTTCAGAATTGTTTAATGTAGTTTTTAAATGTGCAATAAAGGTATTAATGAAGCTCTTGTCCTGAATGTGTTTGTTTCAATGCTGCATATCTGCTATAAATAATGGCAAGCTCCATCCATCATCTTCTGCTTATCCGGGGCCGGGTTGTGGGGGCAGCAGGTGGCGCACTTAAACTCCCTCGCTTGAGAAATCAACCAGCAACCCTCTCACTCTCCGGGGAGAACTCCAACATGGCGGCGCTCAGCCAGGGGCTTGTGAGCATCTCCACACCCGCCTGGCACCCCTCACCATGGACAACTCCAGAAAAGGAGAGAGTCCAACCCCTCTCAAGGAGTTGGGTTCTGGAGCCCTTGCTTTATGTGGAGGTGAAGCCCAACTATATCTAGCCAGTAACGCTCCACCTCCCGCACCAGCTCAGGCTCCTTCCCCGCCAGTGAGGTGATGTTTCATGTCCCAAGAGCTAGTCTAAGCCACCAGGGGGCAGTACGCCAGGACACCCGCTCCTGCCTACCACCCAGTTGGCACAGCACCGGACCCCAATCTTCTGCCCTGAGGGTGGTGGGCCCTCTGGGCAGTGGCCCCATGTTACTATTTCTGGCTGTGCCCAACTGAGCCCCGCTCGGCCACCAGACGCTCCCAGGCCTGGCTCCAGGAGGGTGCCCCGGTCACCCTATTCTGGGCGAGGTAGCGGCTGTCCTTGTTCTGTTCATCTGGGTCTTCTGAATCGCTATTGTCTGGTCCCTTCCCCAGAACCAATTTGCCTTGGGAGACCCTACCAGTGGCTAGTGCCCCGGACAACATAGCTCCCAGGATCACAAGGACACTCAAATTAAATCGTTTTAATTAACCCTGGAAACGTTTCCTATTTCATGTATAGTTTTCCAAACACCTAAAGACCTGTAGTTGCTTCACACTTAGGGAAGAAGATTTTATTTTTTCTTCAGCCTCGCTGTGCTGTATTTTAAATATTATATTTAACTGCAGTGTCAGTCACTATTATTCTGGGTGTTTGTTCTTCCAATCTACACTGCAATAAGAAGAACTACAACATGTGCATCAGTCATTCAACAACTGTAAACAGCTGTACAAAAACATGTTACAGATCACAGTGTTGATGAACAGTTTTATCCAGTTTAACATCAGACAGCAGATATTCAGGACTACTGATAGAACATTAACTTTCCAGTTTTAATCACGTTTAAGTTTCCTGAAGGTTACGTTAACGTGAACCAGCTTCTCCACGGACAGTTTTATTAACTCAATGTACCACATAACAGTAACACAACACACTTCAGCCTGATTACATGAAACACAACACAAACATTGTTAGCTTAATGCTGCTACGTTTAACTTTAACCAGGCTTCGACTGTCAGCTAGTTTAGTTTAGTTTGTTAAGATCCCCATTAGCCGCAGCAAAGCCACAGCTATTCTTCCTGGGGTAAAACAGAATTATACATATTTAAAAAAAGAAAGTTTCTTGTGAGCACGTGATAGTTTTGTGTGCACATGAGATCATTCCTCGTTTGTACACACTGCAGGTGCACACAATAGACCAGCAGTCCATCTCTGCGTGCTTGTCTGAAAATGATAATACAGGATTTAGTTGATTTAGTCACTTAGTTTATCTTGGACTCGGTTATACTTCAGTAAAGTTGGAAAGATATTAACAGATTTGGACTTCCGGCATCAATAACTCTTTAACGAAACGTCATCAACACACAAATTATGCCTCTTTACCATCAGTGTGAGGTGGACAATATACTACATTTTTTTATCAGCACGAGAAAGTTTTCACGTGCACACGAGATAGTTTCTTGTGAGCACAAGATAGTTTTGTCTTGTGCGCGCGAGAAACTACATTTTTAAAAAAGTCTGCCAATGTCCCTTTAGGGCAGGGGTGTCCAATCCTGGTCCTCAAGGGCCACAATCCTGCATGTTTCAGATGTTTCCCTTTTCCAACACACCTGATTCAAATGATCAGGATCGTCATCAGGCTTCTGCAGAGCTTGATGATCATTTGGCCTTGGCTAGTCATGAGGCTTCTTATCTTCTGGGGTGAGTAAATCAATCAATGTTCACAGTGTCGTTGCAAAAAAATGAATGAATCATGTTGTTGATGCCGCCAGAGAATCTCAACGCTGATTGGCCATCGTGCCGCGTCAGATCGCAAAAGTTCAGATTTTTCAACTTGCTCTTCAAACCAGCCAGCGGAAAGTAAAATTTTGTGAAAATGTGCTGCAACCACCCGGGTAAATAACGACAAACTAACAGTTAATATATCAGAAG
>NW_007577966.1:131192-133358 GCF_000690725.1 Stegastes partitus
CTGAGATGGTGAGGGTCAAATTCAAATATGCGGTAAATTGAACACAAACGAGTTACTGATATGTTTGATCTTAACTCGTACATTTAGCCATTATCTTTACTTAATCATTTAACATTTTGATGACAAAAAGTTGATGTTGTTAAGTAGAGAAGCTGGTGAAACATGGGTTTCTGCATTAATAATTATGTGACATGGTGCTACGGTGTGTTTGTTTCTTCTTTTTGGTGAAACAAGGAAAATCTGCTAAAGTTAAATGAAGACACTTTACAGAGAGATGATTTGGGAGCAGCCATGGCATTCCCAATCCCAAGTTTGAGTTACAACTGAATGGTGTCATTTAGTCTCTGTTACAGCAGCAGCAGGACTCAGAAATGTCAGAAAGAGGAGCAGCCAGCATGGTGAGTTATCTGAACCCTGTTCAGGACTTCATGTTGCCATACTTAGAAGGTCTTTGGGGGTCCATTGGACCCCAAGAAAGAATATGTGCAAAATAATTGTTGGTATTCATGATAGACTTTTACACCATGTTAAATATATTTTCTGATCAGTTGACATATTTTTGGCTCCAAATGCATGACAAATGTCCCTCTTTTTCTAAAATAAAATCTTTAAAAATCAAAAAACAATACCAGTCACCTAAACCAAATGGCCTTGGGTCCAAAAGACCCCAAAAGTCCTGAACAGAGTTAAGAAGAAGCCAGGTCAGGGTCAGATCAGTGAACCTAGACAGGTTCAGGGGGACAGTTCTGAGGACAGGCATCCAAAGCAGGACCAGTCCAGCAGCTGTTGCCCATCATCAGCACGAGGTGACATGCAGAGCAGGACAGATAGACATTCCTCAGAGCAAATGAAGAGCAACATCATTTGCTGGAGCCATTATAGCCCTTTATGATTTGATCCAGGTGTCTGATGGATGGATAGAATGTCACCAGGTGCTTGGTGTTGGGCACTGAATGGGTGTTTGCCAACTCCACCTTTTTTGTGAGCCTGATTTACTCACAGGAGACAGGTGATGGGAATGAGCTGGCAGGAGTGGTAGGACACCAGTTTTTTGACCGTAGTCTCATACGAACATTATGTAATCTTTCTTTTTGAATATAATAAAGGGGACGAAGAATAACTGCCTACACGTCAGAACGTGAATATCTCCTGTCATCAGCTCATCATCAAGCTCTGATAGCGATCCTGATCATTTGAATCAGGTGTGTTGGAAGAGGGAAGCATCTAAAACATGCAGGATTGCGGCCGTCCAGGACCAGGATTCGACACCCGTGGTCTATGCTAAAGAGTGCCAGGAGGTGACGCCTCTGCCTCCACCAATCCGGTCGCTATAAAGCCACAACGTCATTACGTCACGCCAGACGACGACAGAGGGCAACATGGCGGCGCACAGCTGGTCTCCGCCGCTCAGCAGGCTGCTGTCTACCGTGAAGGTGAGCCAACCACCACCCATGTATGCTTTCTAACAGGAACCTCCTGACGACACGGAGGGCAATGTAAACATAACGCAAACAGAGATTTTCTATCACGTGGGGAAAATATGTAAAAAAGGTTTGTAGGCAGAAACCTTGACATGAAAACGTGGTGGTTTCGAATGAGATTGTAAATAAAGTGCAGCTGCGACGCAGACAGGCTGTCCTCCAGCTGGTTCAGTTCAGATGTTTTGCTCCCAACAACCAGAACTCTGTCGTCTCCGACTCTGTTGACTCTCGGCCAGCAGTTGGTCAGTTAGGGACGGTGTCAGATGTTACTTCGGATGTAGGCTAGGTTCGGACGACCTGCCCTGGTCCAGTCAGGGACAGGACGGACCAGGACGGACCAGGACACAACATTTATTAAGTCCTCATCCCCTTCTTGCACCAGATTGTACGAACCTTTGTGACTGAACAATATTTTTCTGTGAACAGAATAAACGTACAAAATCTCTCTGATTCAACTAAAACAAAACGTTTCTAAGAAGCCTAACTTTGTTGCGTTAGCACCTATAACAGTGAGGTGAGAGCCCTGGGCCCTGCAGGAGCCTCCATTGTCTGTTAGTGTGACAGCACACTGTTGGATCAGACTGGACACAAAGGTACCTGGCATGTACTGAGCAGTAGTGTCTATGTGAGGATCAAAGTTTGTGACTTCAAGGTCTTTTATTGGTCACAAACACAGTTATACATG
>NW_007577966.1:134113-148182 GCF_000690725.1 Stegastes partitus
GCCCTGATGCCAGCAAAGAGAACAGTCTGTGGCTGGGGTGGTTTGGCTCACTGCAATCTTCCTGGCCTTTAACCTGCATCGTTTGGTGTAAATGTCCTGCAGGTTGGGGAGGGTGGTTCTGATGGTGCGCTAAGCCAAGCGGACCACCCTCCTCAGGGCCAAGAAGTCCTGCTGGGTGCTGCTGCCCATCCAGGTGGTGATACTCCCAGCCAAAACACTCTCAATGGTGCAGGTGTAAAAGTTCCTGAGCACCATGAGAGGGAGCTTAAAGTCCCTCAGGCATCTGAAGAGGTAGAGATGCTGTCAAGCTTTCTTTACCAGGGTGTCAATGTGACAGGACCACTTCAGGTCCTGCGTGATGTTGACATCCAGGTATCTGAAGTTCTCGACTCGCTCTACCTCTGTCCTGCTGATCTTGACATTGTCATAACTTCAGCAGTCATTCCCATGTTTCTGCTCTCCACTGCACTCTGATTTTATAACTGTGCGTTGGCATCCAGAGTCACCATACACATACTGTGCCCCTTTTCAGCAAATGCATGAAAGTCTTGCATATCTCCAGAATATATCTTTCCATTTACAGCTCAAATTACTGCAAAGATGGTTCACAATAACTGCACAACCTGTAGTTTTAGCCCTGTTCTCAGCAGGCTGTTTCAGTGCCTGCAGCTTTAAACTTCCCATATTGCGCCCCTTTTCAGCAAATAACAACTGATTACTTAACTTACTAACATTCTCCCTCAGCAGTCATTTGTTGTTGTGTAAATCACAGGGGTCATCACAACATATTTAACACATTAAAACGGGATTTTTTTGAGTAAACCTGCACTCATGTTTAGTGTTTAAACAATGTACTTTAACAAGATGATTTCTGTCAGTTAAAAAAAACTAGACCTATTCAAAAAAGACTGAACTGAAAACTATATAAAAATCAGATGCCAGAATTTGCTGGTTTAAGCAGTGTGCACATGATAGTGGCGGTGGTTAAATCCTTTCCAGTGCAGAATGAAATCAGACAAAGACCGATAAATGCCCAATTCATGTATAACTCTTTATTTCACCAACTTACTTTACATTGAACCAGAAACAATGATAACATACCTTAATGTGTGTGGCAGCTGAAAACTTGTGAAAGCAAAGATAACTGAATCAATAAAGAAAGCCAGAAATTAGTTTCATTGTATTAACTCTAGTCAAATACTACAGCCTTACGCAGAGTAGTTAAAGCAACCCCAGCTGAATAACATAATGAATGAAATGAAATAAGTCTGTACCAGCCTAATATGGTGTGTTTGTGTGTATTTTGCAGTATGTCTCACTCCAGTCCAGATGCTGCACAGTGCATAGCAAGGCTCAATATTCCACAGCGTACAATCCCAGTGAAAAGGTAATGCGTAACTGTCGTCTTCTTCTGTCTGTTTAAAAGTAACACTTGAGGTTTTCAATAATCAGCTGTTGACAGTAAAGAAACTGTACAAATGTAACCTTTTAAAGAGAAGGGGTTTGATGTGTAAAAATAAAAGCCTTGCTCAGGAGCGAGAGGGTAAAGAAAGTGTTTTGGTTGCTACTTGTTTCTTTGACAGTCAAGTGAAGTAAAGAAAGTCCTCGTTAGGTAAGTGACAAAGGGTGCTAAATTTTCTGCTGTTTTTCTTCCGCAGACATTTGATAAGATCCTTATCGCTAATAGAGGAGAAATTGCTTGCAGGGTAAGACTGACTGACACACAAATATGTACCGTAACTGAAATCCTACTGAAATGCTTGTTGGATTACTGTGAAACAAATAGACTCACTGAAGCTGAACAGCTTCTGAAGCTGAGCAGTAGGGATGCCAAGTTGTAAGTACTGTGTAGTTATCAGAGATCCTGAACAATAACACGTGGAAAGTGCAGGTGCAGCAACAGTGCTGCTGCAACTTGTGTACAGAGGAAGACACAGGTGACAAGTTATTGACAACCAAAAGCCAGTGTGCCAATGGTATTACAGAGCATTTTGAACAAAAGGTGAAAAGACCTTAAAGCTACCTGAACGATAAGCTTCCTGATCTACACAAAGATCTTTTAGTAAATGATATTTAGTCATAGAGTAGATGACGGTCATCATTAATATGTTTCATACATCGGTATGTTTGCAAGATGCTCATACACTTCAGTGTTCCCAAATTGTACCAGTGGCGTCTGCTGCAGCAGTGCACCACCAACAGCATTTACAACAGCAAGTGTTCTCATCCTCAGGCTCATGCAGTAGTAGCTCATAACATAAGTCGAATGCTTCTCATAGTGTTAGCAGACTACCATCGTTGCCGTTAAGTTTGTCAAAATGTAATGTGTAAATGCATGTGTTGCCACACTGTTTGTGCAGAAGCTTTTTTTTTTTTTTTTTCAAAATCATTTCCATTATTTCCAGTACCCCTACCTCACACAACCCCACATTTGTTAAGGGTGCATTTCTGCCTTTACACATCAACTTTTACAAGCTGGTGTATTTGACATTGACTGTAGATTGAAGCGTCAGTATTAATTGTGTGTGCTTTTCCATCAGGTGATTAAGACATGTAAGAAGATGGGTATCCAGACTGTAGCTGTTCATAGTGACGTGGACTCCAGTGCTGTGAGTCATCCTTTGTGTTCATCCTTGGAACAGAGGGAACTGAAAAACTTGTCTACTCTTTTTTTTCCCAGGAAACATACGAGTGGGTGATAGGGAGTTTTAGTGTGGGTGTTGTAAAGTAGTTTGTTATAGCAAGAGAGAGCCATACCGAGGCACACTGAGGTCCTGGTAGTGAGCTTCACTACAGCGAACCCATGCTGTCCGCAGTGCATAAACTGTACTGGAGACTAAAGAAGAGTTCTTTCAAATTTCAGTAACTTATTTGCTCTTTTATTTTTCAATATTCAATGAAAATTCAATACTTGAAAAGTCTTACAAGTTAAAGTCATATATTGGCCAAACTCAGTTCCAATTTGATCGAAATTTGAGTTAACAATTCATATTAAACATCCAGGGCACCAAGGAGAAATAATCAGTTCTGTCTGAAATCAAACCAACATCCAGCAGAATGTAGCGTATGTTAGAACTATGCTTTGTAGTTCAGTTGCACTCATTGATTTAGGGGCACAACCTCAGTTTACTGAGGAATTATTTGAAATAAAATCTCAAAGAGACTTGATTTGAAATTACATTTATCAGTCTGTTATCTGAATGTCGTAAGCTCTGATTAAATTGACCTCAGTTCCCACACAAAGAAAGACACAAAACCGTGAATTGGTCTGAATAAGGAAGGTTTATTAACTATTCTGTTAAAATACACAGGAACTTCAAACAATGAAAATCGGAGTGTGTGTAGTGGCCGTGTTGTCAGATTACCCAGTCAAATAATGAGGATTGTGGTGAGAGCAGGATGGTTAATAAACGATCTAACGGTAGTGAATAATAATTTGGTTTATGATCGATATGCTTGTGAGCTGTTAAATAGTTTAAACATCAACCCGATCAGGAGCAGATAGAAAGGTTGCCTTTGCCTACTTTGTGCAGCACTGATGGGAATGGAATCTCCTTTGGCTGGAATAGTTGTTGATGAATAGACCCTTATTTACTACGGATCCAGGCGGTTTGCTCCTGAAGTGTCATGAGGTTGCCGGCAATGAGTTCTGCAATGGAGCTCAGAGGCGCAGTGTTGGAGGCCATCAGCGGCTTCCAACTCTGGCACACGGTAGTGGTTCTGTCTGGCAATCAGCGTCCCGTGCGCGGTGTGCACGCTCCTCAGAGTTGATTAAAAAGTTACTTTACTATAAACGATGGCTCTCGTTATGCTTTCGGCCACGTTTGATATTAGCCGAACACAGAAAAAGAATTTTGGAAACTGAGAGCGAAGGCACGGTGTAATTGATCTGTTACAAAAATAGAATTTCTACTGATTCTTGTCAGCTTGGTTTGACAGAATCAAACGTGTGCATTTGAATTTTCTATGAAGGCACTATCTTTAAAACAAAATGAAGTCGAAGACTTAAACGAAGAACTATAAAAATGAAGATACATAAATACAAAAGAAAAATGCCAACAAAGAAATGGAACAAGAGAGTAAGAAACAAAAACTAAACGAGAGAGAAGACAAAAGACCAGAACAAAAGCAGTTTCCTACTTTTACTCTCCTCGGTCCAGGGGGCGTATACTGAAGGCGTGGAGAGGATTTTGCCGTGACTTTTGGTAACTTAACCCTCCTCTCTTTGTTATCAAGAGGGGAAAAGGCTGCGTTTCTTGACTTAAATTAAGAAAATGTACTACATACGCGAACGCGATAAATCCTTCTCTCACCATGACCTATGAACATGAAATGAAAGAACAGTGACATACATATATCCCATGAGAAATAGCATAGGCTATGCTGCAAAAATAAGAATTTGATGTAAAATGTTGGATATGGGACTGCAAGGTGGCCTGGTGATTAGCACCGTTGCATCGCAGCAAGAAGGTCACCGGTTCGTGTCCCGGTGAGGACACCTGGGATCTTTTTGCGTGGAGTTTCCAAGTGTTGGTTTCCACTTGTTGTTTCATGCCTCAGGCATGAGCGTCCATGATGTAAGAAAATGCATGCAACACCATTTTTCCAGTGGAGTACCAATAGCGAAGTTGATCACAACAGGCTCCTGCTGTCATTCTCTTTTGTGACATTAATGGTTGTTCTTCCTGAGAACGAGTGGGTTTTTCTGTTCTGCTTAGTGTCCAAGGTGGTAGTTTTATGATGGGAGTAGATCCAGAACTTAAAAAAACCCAAAACAGTACTTAAGTACCATGATGTTCCACTTGCCGCTTGCCATGTGACACTGACTGACGGGTTGAAATTGGAGGACGCTATGGCAGCAGATGATGGCCTGCAGTCAGTGCTTTAAAGATCCCATATTGTGCTCCTTTTCAATTCGTTAGTGAAAGTCTCCTATGTCCCCAGAATGTGTCTTTCAAACTCTGAAAGATGATAAGCATGGGAAAGTAATCGAGAAGGAACAAACAGAAGCTCAAGCACAGTTTCCTACCTGTATTTGTCACGTCATTTGTAGCCTGTAGAAACCTATTGCTTAAATACAATGCACTATAACTAGACATCTTTTATGGAAATTAGTAATGTGGGTCTTAACAATAAATATCCCTGTCCACGTGTCTGTATGTAGGTTCATGTGAAGATGGCCGATGAGGCAATCTGTGTTGGCCCTGCCCCCACCAGTAAGAGCTACCTGAACATGGATGCTATCATGGATGCCATCAGAGTGACTGGAGCACAGGCTGTAAGCATTTATGTTGCGCTTATTACACACTGTGACTGTGGAACACTGCATGCATTCTCTGTATTAGATGCACATGCACGTCAAGACGAGGAATCATGTTACTTAATTTCCATTAACAGAGCTGTGTCAAGAGTTGTCTGAACCTTGTACATGTGTGATTGTTGGTATAGATGAGTAACAGCTTCTCAGCATTAATCCATCTAATGAGATGTTGATATTATTTTATGCATGTTTCTACTGTTAATTTATAGACTCTCAAAAAAGCTTTGCTTTTTCTTTGAGAGAAATTAATTTGACTTGTTTTTTTGTAAAGGTTCATCCTGGTTATGGGTTTCTCTCTGAAAACAAAGAGTTTGCAAAGCGACTGGTAAGTAATACTTACAAACCGTTACACACTAGTTTCCTCTCAGCACAAACATTACCATGGGTCATTAATTAGTTGATAACAGGTGCAAAGGTATGAATTGATTTATTTTTGTTCAGCTAAGAAATACAAGTTTTATTTTGGATATGTCAGCAATTTTAGGTATCAACAGTTTATCTGACATAACATATTATGACTTGTTATTAGAACATGTTCCAATTACACCAGCCATTACAAAAGTAAGTTTGTTGTAAATATGTTTCCTATTTTACAATAATGTGTAACAGAAATACTAAGTGCAAACATACTGTGTTGTGAGGACAGTGGATGTAGTCCTGTTGTCTGGTGGGAGATCAGGCCTTTGTTCTTTCTCTGGTAGTACTGTGGTATGCTTTAGTTATCTTGTTGTCTTGTGGCTAGGCAGCCGAGGGTGTGACATTCATCGGCCCGGACACGCATGCTATCCAGGCAATGGGAGATAAAATTGAGAGTAAGCTGATTGCTAAGGCTGCTCAGGTCAACACTATCCCAGGATTTGATGGGGTCGTCAAGGTATGACTCACAGACACAGCAATGCATGTACACTACAGGAGCAAGTGCAGCAGATGAAATCTCGGGAGAAACTGTCCTCTTGGGCTCTACCATAATCACAGTTTTAAAAATGAAATCAATAGGACAATTTTAAAACAGGAACAAAATCCAGAAAAAAATTGTAAATCTACACTTGCCATGAGTCTTTGACTAGATAGAAATGGAACAGTAGTGATGGGTCCGGCAACAGGTTACCGTTGTGTGGGACCATTTGATCTTATATCAGCAAATAAGGTATTTGTTCTTATTTCCTTGTTGTTTAATCCTGTTCCTGGAGAATTTGCATCAAAAAAAACATATCTTCTTAATGCCAAGACATTGCAACAGTTGATTTTTTTTTTGAATAAAGAATTCTTTTTTTTGTTTTGTTTAAAAAGCCCTCCTTGCCTCAAAAACAAGTACATAATCATCCTCACATCCACAACACTTTCACTTGGATTTTCACATTATGACACATGTTCACATTATTTATTGACTGTATATTTTAAATATATAAAATATATTTTAAACTAAATTAAGATATAAAATAAGATATAAATAATGTTATTGTATATACTAGGACATTAAATCAGTATGTCAGTTGAGCCTGTCAACTAAGTTGCCTGTAGAGATTTTTAAAATCCAGCAGGTGTCAGTATTGAGCAACACAGTGACACAGTACCTACGCAGTATCAATACAGTTTGGGTAATGTGCCACAATGCTTCATGAAACCTCATCTCCCATCACTAGGGAACGGCATAAAGAGACCCTTTATGATTTCCTTGTTGGAGGTTGAAGGGATGTGGGAAGGGACTCCGACGAGTCAGGATTGAATCAGAGGGACTATAATAATAACAAATAAATTAAATGCATATTAGTGCCTTTAGATGACATATGATCTGATTTGATGTTACCAAATAAATAAAATACAAATTTTTACACACAGCTAAAAAATAACTAATTTTACTTGCAACAGACTATAAATCTCTCCCTGGCTCAGGTTTAGTTCATGAGTGCACCGTTTTGTGGCTCACTTCAGTGCAGTAAGCCATAATGGACTAATTTTGCATTAAAGCATGAATTGTTACCCGTCCAGTCAACAAGGCGTGGGGCGGGGGTCAGAAATGTCTGTAATTACAGCTGAGGCCGCATGCCAAGTCAAGTCAGTTTTATTTGTATACCACAGTTTACAACATATGCCATCTCACGACGCTTAACATAGTAAGTTATAGACTGTACAAATTTAAACAGAGAACCTGACAATCCAAAGTTGCTTTTGGACTCCCTCTGAGTAAGCGGTTGCAATGTTACTGGAAAAAAGTGATGTTTTGCTTAAATACAGGACTTTTCACCAGATTAGGGCGATTTTGTAGAGGAGTCCATCAGCATCTAATAAATTATAAAAAGCTGAAAAACAGCTGTTTGGAAATTTAATTCATCATACAGATCTTTGTGGTGCTGATTTAAATGGTCAAGCACACGAGTTATGCTGCCATGTGTAGCCACAAGAATTCTAAGGCCTTGTCCACACGTAGCAGGGTTTTTATAAAACCAAATATCCTCCCCTCTAGACACCACCTCGTTTTTAGAAAAAAAAAACCAAAAACGTCCACATGTAACCACATAAGTGTGTTGTTAAGCACATTCATAAGCACGCCAAACCTTTAGGTGACAGTAGTTCCCCAAATCCTATTCAATCAGAGTAAGCTTCTGTCTCTTGATGTCCTAAAATAACCGTCTTTAACATCGTCCTTCGCCTGTGTTCTTGTACATGGAGCAGAATCTGGGCTTGTAAAAACAAACATGCGCCTGGATAAGAGACAACGGCAACACAGTTTTGAGGGCATCCATGCTGTTTCCGAATGTAAACCCAGGTGATGTGATGTTAGAACATATTTTGTTGCAGGCAGTGACATTTTGAAACCTAAAACCCTGTTTATTGATGTCCACGTACAGACGCATAAACAGAGGATTCACAAATCTTCACTTTGGTCAGAGGTTTTTGAAAGAATCGTTGTTTAATGCTGTAAATCTGCACTTTCATGTGGATGACAGGCCTAATCATAGAAAAATATCTTCGTTTTGTGAGATACCCTGCTACATGTGGACAAGGCCCAAGATGCTGCTGAAAGAGTCCCTGTTTTTGGTCAGCTTCAACCTGTTGTCTAAATATTTCCATACACCTAACTGAGGCTGCACGATTATGGCAAACATGATAACAATTATTATTCTGATCAATACTGAGATGACAAAACAAAATATTTTTGCATAATCTTGCAGAACATATTATGAATATGATTTCCTCAATGCCTTAAAAGCAGGCTGCAGTAGAAGCTGGCTAGGCAGCTGCAGTGCCAAGCATACAGAAGTCTGTTGTCTCCCCACTCAGTTACTGCAGCACGGCAACTTAGACAGGTGTGTGAGCAAAAATGTATATGTAAAGAGTAAAATAGTTTTCCATGAGTGGAGTTTTGCATGTGCAAAGGATATATTTCCAGCATCAGTATCACAATCCATAATATTATTTAATTGTGAGATGCTAAAATCATGATCATGATTAATATTCCATTAATGGTACAACCCTACAACAAATGTTACATTTACTTTTTTGCAAGCAAGTCTTCTTTTTCAGTGTTTCTCTCCCGTTACCTGCTCATTTTGCTGTGCACATGTGCAACCTGCCTCAAAATAGTTTAAAAAAGTCTGTGTATCCCAAAATCCTTGCATCAGATTAAATTATATCAGACAGATTTCTCGTGCAGATTAGTCATTGAAAATAGGAACCCTGCAGGTTTTGTTTTTGTAATGAGCAATAAAAACAGTTGCAGTATAATGTGTTTGAGTTACATTTCCTCATTGCACTGCCGGCGATGTGACAATGACTGAAATGCTGAAACAATATAATGTACAGTCCATCACAACATAGTTGTTAGTAAAGACTTGTCTTTGGTTCATTATCTGTAACCATAACTCTTCTGTGTGTCAGACTGCAGAGGAAGCTGTGAAGATTGCACAGGAAATCGGTAAGTCATCACTTTCCACTAAATATTTACAGTCTGTATTACTATGAGTGACAGAACAGAATGTCCCTCAGTTCTGATAATACAGAATGTGGTTCCTGTCTATCTGACTCTGCCCCTCCTCCTATCTCAGACCCAGAGGATGTGTTTTGTCATTACGAGGACTTATTGTTGTGATCAGAAATGTACATACACTTGTAAGGGATACTGATGTCAAGGCAGATTGGGGATATTAATGTTTGCACCTTTTTCTTCTTTTTTTGAAGGTGCACAAAAAAGTTTTGTTTCTGTTATACATAACAAAATGTAATGGGTCATAAAACACATGCTGCACAGCTACACTTTGGTTGTATGTTACTGAACTCTTTTTAGCCTAGTCTTTTGCCTTTTGGTTATCATGAATATAAGTACAAGCTGATGTTGTTATTATTACCTCCACCAAGGAGGTTATGTTTTAGCTGACGCTTGTTGGTTTGTTTGTTTGTTAGCAAGATAACTCGAAAATTAATAGACGAATTTTCCTGAAATTTTCAGGAAATGTTGATAATGGCACAGTAACCAGGTGATTAAATTTTGGTGATGTTCTGGCGTACTGTCTCGTTATTCTCTCATAAAACGGTAAATGCTCTTAAGTGTCACAGTTGCATAGAATGCTGTCCTTGTGCCATTTGTCCACTAGATGGAGCTCTGACTCCAGTGTTTCAGTCCTCCCGCTGTCTTCTCAGTAGCACAGGAGTAAGCTACAGCCAGGCAGCATTACAGGAGTGGGCTAAGGGAAGCTACTGACAGATAAATTCAGAACAACGTTGTCACATTAACAATGACTCAAGAGGTCTCCTGTTTCACTTTAACTCTCTTGCCATGTGTTACGACGACTGACCGTGCTTTGTTGCATTGGTCATGCTTTTCATTTATGTTGCATTGCTAAAGTTGTGCTAACCTAGCTTAAGTTACTCCCTGTCTGTTTATGTTAGCGATAACATCGCTGTAGTTATGCCAACCTAGCATAGCAGTAGCTAACAGCTTAAAAGCCAGTAAGTGCAGAAATAACGTAAGTGTACAAAATATTTGAGAGTACAGAACGATCGTTCATCACTCCGTCAGCTTGTTATTAATTATATCAATGTTAATTCAAATGCTAAAGGTATGTTTTGATTATCCATGAATCTAATAGTGTAGATAAAATGAATGCAGAACTTTAACGTTGGCTGGAAATCACAACATGGTAACAATGAGCTGCTTGGTGGAGGTCTGTGCTCTCAAAGTGCTTTTCTAGTTAGTACTGTTATTAATACGTTTCTGTCAGAATCCTGGTTGGAACTTTAAACATTCTTCTTGGCAGAAATGTTGGAGAACTGCTGGATTTGTTGGTTTATTTGTGTGGATTTAACTTTTAAAATAACATGCATGTTTTTAACAGATTTAGGTTGTTATTGTTGTTGTTGGGAAGCACATTTCAAAAGCTTAATTAGGCTTCATTAATGTGGGTGCTTCAAAACGTTTTTGGCCTCACCAGAAAACATCATAGGAGAAAGACTACTCATGAATTATTTTTCATCATAGTCTCCTTTAACAGTAATGCACTAGCAAGTGGGATTTCGGTTTGGGTCAGACGGTGCAAGTCGGGTGATTACAGTGTTTGTGGCAACAGCTCAAAGCCACATCTGGCTGTTTCTGCCATCTGTGCTGTTTGGACGGTACGTTGTCTTGGAGCAGCAGCAGCCAGCCTCAAGCTTCCTCAATTTTACTTCTGTGATCTATGTGTGTGTATGTGTTCACACAAAAGCACCTTTTTTGTAACCTTTGTTTTTGTTTTGTTGCTAGGCTACCCAGTTATGATTAAAGCATCGGCAGGAGGAGGAGGGAAAGGAATGAGGATTGCTTGGAATGATGATGAGACGAGGTATTGTAGTTCTCTGTGGTTTCATATTCTTAATACAAAGACACAGTGTTTTATTTAATTTTTATGCTGATGACACGCAGCTGTACCTGCCCTTAAGGCCACCGACCCTGGGAAGTTGAGTGCTTTAAATGACTGTCGTGGAGGTGAGAAACTGAATGTCAGAGAACTTCTTGGTAATCGGGTCCCAGAAGATGGGAAAACAAATTCTGCCATCTGCTGGCCTGCCAGTGGAAAACCTTAAGCCTGCTGCAAGGCATCTCGGCGTCTGGTTTGGTTTTAACTTGAACTTAGAAATATTTCTAAGATGATAACATGACTGCACATGTTTTGTGGTGTGTTTTTCAAAGATTCGTTCTTATTTAACTTTTAAAGATACAGAGACGATTTTACATGCTTTTATTTCCTTACGGCTGGATTATTGCAACAGCCTTTTTACGTGTCTTAATCAGAAATCTCTGGACAGATTACAGACAGTACAGACCTCTGCTGCCAGGCTTTTAACCAGGAAAAGGAAATGTGAGCACATCACGCCTGTTTTAGCTCTTTTACATTGGCTACCAGTAAGTTTTACGATCGATTTTAAGATTTTATTAATCACTTTTGAAGCACCCAACGGTCGCTGTCCTATTTACATTGCCAACCTTTTAACACCATATTCTCCACCACGCTCCTTACGATCCTCGGGCAAAGGTCTTTTAACTGTCCCAGAGGCCCGGCTGAAAACATAGGACAAGTTTGCACTGCCTTCAGAAAGAAACAGTTCAACTGCTGAAAATTACAGCCACTAAGTGAAACAAGCTGGGTTCAGGATTTAAACGCTAAGCACAGCCACTATGTTGGTGTGCAAGTCTGCATGAATGGATGAATAAGAGACACATTGTGAAGCATTTTGTAGAACCTAGCTAAGATCAAGAGGAACTATAGTCAGTCCAACCAGTCTGGCAACAGCAACTCTGCCATGTTCAGAGTCACTTTAGTCATCTTTCTTCACCATTCTAATGTCCAGCTTGAACTTCAGCAGGTCGACTTGACCATGTCTACATGCCTAGATGCATTAAGATGCCAATATGTGATTGGCTGATTAGAAATATGCGTTAAGGAACAGTTGAACAAGTGTATCTAATAAAGTGGATGCTGAGTGTATGTAAACACTTAAATACATAGATGTACTTACATTTGCACAACTGCTTTTGCTACTGCGTACGTACAGACCACTGAAAAATACTGATGCTTGTATTTGCAGTCTTTATAACTGCTGCAATTTTTGTGTTTTGTTTCAGGGAAGGTTTCCGGTTCTCATCTCAAGAGGCAGCATCCAGCTTTGGAGATGACCGGCTACTCATTGAGAAGTACATAGACAACCCCAGGCATATAGAGATTCAGGTATATCACATGTGCCAACTCATCAAGCCTGACCTGATAAATCTCTAGTTTCTGCGTAATCTGTAAAATGACGTGCTGTGACAGCACGTGTAGACTAAACTGCAACTTCGTCAAACGTGTAGTCAAAAAATCACTTCTTGTTTAAATATTTGAGACTTCAAAAAAGATTTTCAAGGAAAAAGTCTTCAGTTTGGAAATGTGATGTGAATAATATTTATTCAATACAGAGGCTGTAAGAACAAACATGAGCAAAATCTTGAGAGTTTAACGACCTAACAATGCAATACATTTCCTTATATACTTATGCAAACTCCTCCCAACTCTCCTCCTACTCATGAAAACCCAACTTAAGGCCCTGGTAACCTGATTTCACCTCACCCACATATGCAGAAAGCTTGTGCTTTGGCCTGCTGTACTCTAGAGGCTTTTCATTGGGTTCACTTTACACAGAAGTTCAGTGTATTCATGTATTCAGTTTACACATCATATTTTCTAGTCTTATTGATTTAAGCTTAAATCAGATATAAACATCCTAGTCATATCTGCAGTTTTGTCCTTTGTTCAATTTTAAAAGTCCCACAACAGATACGGGTTCTTATTCTCAAGAGAGACCTGTTCGCAAATAACAAAACAATACAACATGAAGTCACAGACAGACAACACTGTAGAACCTGTCCTCAGCACATGTAGCCTCTTTAATACAGCGGGAACCCGAGAAGGTGGCCACTTGGACCTAAGGCAGTTCATGTTGGCAAGCAAAGAACATTATGGGGTTTAGCAAGCAAAGGGCACCATGACAGAGACCTACGTGACGCATATGACCTCAGGCAGGAGCTTATTGTCTTGTAGTATCTCAGAAAGATGGCACGAAAGCAGTTTGCTTTTTGAAACATTAACAGTAAAGAGCAAAATATATCAACTGTCATCAAGTTTGAGAACTTTAAGCAGGGTTAACAGTGAAAAATTGTTTGCCAGAGAACCAAAGGTAAGCTTTTTGGATATGCAAACAACTTTAAAGAGTGATAATAGAGAGGTACTTCAGCTTATTTATCACCAACAAAATAAGAAAGACTTGAAAGGCTAATTTGATTGCTGACAGGTTTGATAAAGAAGAAACTGTACCAATCAGGACACAACTTCCTGGCCTCTGTATGTTGTGTTTTAAAGAAATCGAAGTTGCTTTTCACATGCTGCCAAAAGTGTGAAAACAAAATTAAAGCCTCAAGTGGCGATGGATGGGTCCTCGCCCTACGCTTGTCGGTCTTCGCGCACGGCGGGGTGTGGCGCAAACTTGCTCTGGGCGGGACTGTGATCCGGCATGTTGAGGTTGGGGCAGATCGGAGCAAGTGTGGCCTAGTTACGAGCCACTTCCTGTTTAGTGGCGAGCCGTGGCGAGCCGTGGCGGCGTGCGTGTTGGCCGCGGTGGAAACGCGCTCAGGCTGAGACTCGGAGCACGCGTGTAAAATTTCAGGCCGATTGGAGCACAGACACAGCACGTCTCGTATTCTGGTGTTTTATGGCGTTGTGGCCAAATTCAGGGGGCGCCATTT
>NW_007577966.1:148856-150075 GCF_000690725.1 Stegastes partitus
TGCTTCCGACAGGACTCCGGCGTAATTTTCAAGGTGGCGCTGTGGAGCCATTTTGGCAGTGACATGTCCAAGTCCCTTAAAATATCTTTAAAAAAAAAAACAAACAAAAAAAACAACATATATAAGGTAAAAAAAAAAAACTCAGGAAGGTTCAGTGTCATTACTATTAAAACAGGATTCATGTGGAAAAAATAAGGATCCAGATTGATTAAATAATTTGAGGACCATTACACTACAGTGGAATGATGCTGAACTAAAAGCTAAATGTGTTGAAAATAGATTTAAAGTAAATATAAGTTACCCAGATCAGTGTGACTTTTACAAGGTAGATCCATCAGTGATGATATCAGACAAATATTCAAAATAATATTCTTTGCTCACAAACTGTTGTTTTTTTAAAACAATCTCCTTGTGTGTGGTGTGTGGTGTGTGGTGTGTGTAAAATTGTTGGTTCCCCCTCGGTTAATGAAAGAAAAACCTAGCGGTCACAGAAATAACTTCAATCTGACAAAAGTAATAATAAATACAAATTCTATGAAAATTAGCCAATGAAAATCAGACATTTCTTTTGAAACGTGGTTCAACAGAGTTATTTAAAAAAACAAACTCATGAAACAGGCTTGGACAAAAATGATGGTACACCTAGAAAAGACTGAAAATAATGTGACCATAGGGACATGTTCAATCAAGGTGTGTCCTCTAATTAACATCACAGGTGTCTACAAACTTTTGATCAGTCAGTCGGCCTATTTATAGTGTTACAAGTAGTCACTGTGCTGTTTGGTGACATGGTGTGTACCACACCAAACATGGACCAGAAGAAGCGAAGGTGAGAGTTGTCTCAGGAGATTAGAAAGAAAATTATAGAAAAGCATGTTAACGGTAAAGACTATAAGACCATCTCCAAACAGCTTGATGTTCCTGTGACTACAGTTGCACATATTATTCACAAATTTTAGATCCATGGGACTGTAGCCAACCTCCCTGGATGTGACCGCAAGAGGAAAATTTATGACAAATCGAAGAGACTGATAATACGAATAGTAACAAAAGAGCCCAGAACAACCTCTAAAGACATTAAAGGTGAACTCCAAGGTCAAGGTACATCAGTGTCAGATCGCACCATCCGTCGTTGTTTGAGCCAAAGTGGACTTCATAGGAGACGACCAAGGAGGACACCATTGTTGAAAACAAATCATAAAAAAGCCAGACTGGAATT
>NW_007577966.1:151400-152542 GCF_000690725.1 Stegastes partitus
GATGGATGGATGGATTTTCATAGAATTTTTATTTATTATTACTTTTGTCAGATTCAAGTTATTTCTGTTGCCATTGTGTGTTTTTCTTTCATTAACCAAGGGGTACAAACAATTTTTTTCCCATGTGTGTACATACATACGTTTATACATAAGTTTATATTTTAAATTAACGTATTTGTTTTTATATTTGTTATTGTAATGCACTTTGTACCTTTGCTTTTAAAAGGTGTGATGTAAATAAAGTTTGTAATTTGAAAATTTTATTGTATTTCTTCTTATTAAATGTTAGTATTTTATTGTCCCTGATTTGAGACCTGGTAACTTTTTATTTATTTCTAATAATGAATAATCAATTAGTCATGATGTGCTCGATGTGTGTGCTTGGCAGGTGTTGGCTGATAAACATGGTAATGCTCTGTGGCTTAATGAGAGGGAGTGCTCCATCCAGAGGAGGAACCAGAAGGTGGTGGAAGAGGCTCCCAGGTTAGTGAGACACTAAGCTGGCAGATATTTGTGTGCACAAAATGGATGTAAATGTGTTTTACAGCAACAACAACAGAGAGGGTGACTGGTCGATGTGATTCAGTGTGTTACTTCATTACCTCATATCTTTACTGCACTGCCCAGTTTAAAACTCCAACTAACAGAAGTGATGTTTTTCCCCAGTGTGGTGACAATTGTCTTAAATTATACAAAAAACTACTAAATTATGTATTCTTTACTTGAACCTCTTTGTCAATGTCACACAAACCTCTGTTGTCCCTCTACCTTTGAGTCTGGGATTCTTTGCTGGAGGATTTTCAACCCTTAATTTAATCTCTTCAATCTCCTCAGTATCTGCTTATTGGTTTTGAAAATATTTATTGTTAATATTTTCGTATCTCATATGCTAAAATTAAAGTTGAAATGATAGCTTCAAAGAATAACTCTTCTGCATCTTCCTCGTGTATTGAAGCAGCAGTACATCGTAACAACTTTGCCACCTGCACAATAATTGGCACTAAAGCAACTGCATTCCTACTTTTGACACTTTTTATGTATTAGGGCTGTGTGATATAATTTCAACATCGCCGTTGTGATGTGACTGTTATATTTACAGTTGGGCAAAAAAGTATTTAGTCAGCCACTGATTGTGCAAGTTC
>NW_007577966.1:153442-155741 GCF_000690725.1 Stegastes partitus
TTCTGTGGAAAATCTACTTGGCTAATGATCCATATATGTTACGCTTTGAGTGTTGCCATTATTGACACCGCTGAGATGAGTCTGTCTGTGCTGCACCCTCTCCAGTACTTTTCTGGACCAGGTCACACGGCAGGCAATGGGTGAGCAGGCAGTGCAGCTGGCAAAAGCTGTGCAGTACTCCTCTGCTGGCACTGTGGAATTCCTGGTGGACTCTAAGAAGAACTTCTATTTCCTGGAGATGAACACGCGACTGCAGGTGTGTGTGTGTGTGTGTGTGTTCGTATATCCACGTGAGGACCATGGCAGTGAGTAATTTTGGCTGGTCCTCACTTCTGACACAGTTTCAAAGGGCTGTTGGACAGTTAAGACACGACTTTGGGGTTCTGGCAGAGTGAAGTTTCGTAAGGGTTAGCAGTTGTGCTCTCAGTTATGACAAACAAAGCCAAGGGACTAGAGAATGTCGTATGCTATTGTATAAAGGTTAGTTTAAAAGTTCAAAAGGGCTTTTTGTAATTTAAACCACATACAGCTGTACAGTACACAATGAAGTGAGACAGCGTTTCCCAGATCCAGAGCTAAGGTGACAGAGGTCCTGTGTTTGTTCTCTCTGCTGGTGTCTCTGGATCTGGAGCTACACATCTCTGATCTGCAGTTTCTGGTCTCACCGACCTTCAAAATGTTCATTGATGTGTTTGTATTGTTTGTCTGTTCTCCATCTACTATCCCCACCCCAACTCCGCCTGCTTTGACCCCAGGTGGAGCATCCGATTACAGAGTGCATTACTGGCCTGGACCTAGTGCAGCAGATGATCAGGGTTGCCAAGGGTTACCAACTGCAGCACAAACAGGAAGATATCCCAATAAATGGCTGGGCCATTGAGAGCCGCGTCTACGCCGAGGTGTGTGTGCTGCTCCTTAGCAAAAACATTTATTTCATGCTTTGTCTTTGCCACAAAAACATGGCCAGTAGCAGCGAGTGTGTAAGAGTACTTAGAACTTTTCTGAAAACAAAACTTTTCCCTCATTTTGCCACATTTTAAAAGTTTACGTCACATTTACTTTACCTTTGATGGAAACACCTAGGGACGGTTTATACCTCAGGAACGTGAGGGTGGTGTTTTTTGGGGGGCTTTTTGTAAGCATTTGAACATTTGCTGATATAAGATTGTACTTATACTACTTCTGTTTATGAAACTTGATGTTTCATTGTTTTCCATTCATCCATCTGTTTCTCTGTTGTGTTTTCTGTCAGGATCCCTACAAGTCTTTTGGGCTTCCCTCCATTGGACGGCTGTGTCAATACCAAGAGCCACTTAACCTCAGCAACGTGAGTTTGTGTATGCAGGTCATGACTCTTAAAGCTTCTTCACTAGGCAAGATGACATTGTTACATACAACAATGTCATCAGCTGACCTAACAAATGAAAGATGCAACAGAGAAAAGCATTTAATTCATTTAGGTTAACAATATGATAATTTTGTAGTTTTCCTTTTTTTCTAATTTTGTTCTCCTCATACACAATCCACTTACTGTCAAACTGACTGGCTCGTGTCTTGCCAGTATAAACATTGTGCTCCTCACTCTCTCAGGTCCGTGTAGACAGTGGCATCCAGGAAGGAAGTGACATCAGCATCTACTATGATCCTATGATCTCTAAGGTCAGTGATGTATTAAATACAGGATGGTTTTGTAAATGATGTGTTTCCTATTCTGAGGTGCACATGGGAACAATAAGAAGTTAGATTACCCAATGACTGTTGCACAAGAATTTGTAGGTTTTCAGCTTTTCTCTCTGGTATCTATTTGTAGTTGGTTACCTATGGGGCTACGCGAGGTGAAGCCCTTGCCAGAATGGAGGATGCTCTAGATAACTATGTGATTAGAGGTACACCATCAGACTTTCATAGCGAACATCAGCTAAGACACACAGTCAATTTTTCAGAAGGTTTTCTATCTATAAAGCATCATCTTCTTTCCAGGTGTTACCCACAACATTCCCCTGCTCCGGGAAATCATCACCCATCCTCGCTTTATCTCTGGTGACATCAGCACAAACTTCTTGCCTGAGGTTTACCCTGATGGCTTCAAGGGCCATCAGCTGGAGGTGGACACGCGCAGGGAGCTTTTGGCCTCTGCAGCAGTGCTTCACATCACTGCTCAGCTCCGTTCACAGACAGTCCTGGGCACCCTGAGGTGAACATGCTAGAAAGCTTTACATTGCTGGGGCAACAGGGGTCAACTTGTAGCTCTAATTAATTAGCCCCTTCAGAGAAAATCAGATTTTTCCTATATAATTAC
>NW_007577966.1:155840-157336 GCF_000690725.1 Stegastes partitus
ATTTACAGTTGGGCAAAAAAGTATTTAGTCAGCCACTGATTGTGCAAGTTCTCCTACTTTAGAAAGATGAGAGAGGTCTGTAATTTTCATCATAGGTACACTTTAACTATGAGAGACAAAATGAGAAAAAAGAATTAGAACTAGAAAATTTCCTTGCAGAAAATTTGAGTGTCTCGGGTGTCTGCCGGGACCTTTAAATGACTATTTTATAATTACCAAATCTACTAAAAACTTCGAATAACCTAAGCGTCAGCTGTGTGAAGGGCTATAACTTCTGTTATTGACCAAACACTTATTTTCCAACACAATTTACAGATACATTCTTTTTTTTCTCATTTTGTCTCTCATAGTTGAAGTGTACCTATGATGAAAATTACAGACCCCTCTCATCTTTCTAAGTAGGAGAGCTTGCACAGTCAGTGGCTGACTAAATACTTTTTTGCCCCACTGTATGTGTGTTGCAATACTGCTTGATACAAAAAGAAACGCAAACACAATCGTCATTTTTCATGACAAATGTACAAGAAAAGTCTGATAGAACATAATTTACTGTGATGTTAGCAAGGCTCTATATATGCACTATAGACCCTGCATGTCAACAATCTTTGACTTGTAAATGAGGAAAACAAAAACTTCACTTATCCTAGAACTCTGAGAACATAATTTACTGTGATTTATCAGCAACATGACTCGGAAACAGGAGAGAAGTACTGAAAAGGAAATTTTGACTGCAAAAAAAGAATTGCAACAGCAGTTGTTGCACTGCACAAATAAAGTGATATTAATCACAATTATTATTTTGACTTCCCACAATTAGGAACATGATTGACTGTGATAGTGACTTTTAAAATGGACCACTCTGCCAAAGCTATGCTCATAGAAAACTGCCAATGTGCATAAAATCACTTGGTTTCAACTTTGGTAAGTCTGGCATTAAATCACCCCATCATTCTAGAGCCATGAATTCTTCATTTAATTCTTTTGATGGATTTAAAAAAAAAAATATTGTCACAAAAACAAAATATCACACAATGTCAGTTTTTTTCCCCAATCTTGTGCACCCGTAGTATGCATTCAAAAAACATACAAGTATTCAGTGTTTGTTAAATCTCAAGCTGTAGAGTTAGTTTGTGGTGCCCCGCAGCTACACTGAACACATATCGTATGTTCAGTGAGCAGATACTGCAGCACTGGGCTACACTGGAAGCGTGAAAAGTACATTGGTGCTGTGAATCAACTACAGGGATCTGTGCTGCAAACCTGAAAATAGATCAGACATGTTTCTATTTTTTACATGATGTTTTCACATTCTTTTTACACTGAAAAAAAACTGTCCAGACATTTTAAAATTGTTCTACTTCATACAGGGAATGAACACATTGTATAACACAGTAGATCAACTTCTGTGGAAAATCTACTTGGCTAATGATCCATATATGTTACGCTTTGAGTGTTGCCATTATTGACACCGCTGAGATGAGTCTGTCTGTGCTGCA
>NW_007577966.1:161171-166765 GCF_000690725.1 Stegastes partitus
GGATAACAATAGTGGCCTCGGGCGAAGCCCGTGGCACTAATTAGAATACATAGTAAAATAAATGTAATGCAGTCAATGTAGGAGGATATGAGTCTAGATCATGAGTGTAGATTCCAGCTCTGAGTGCACTGACAGTCAAGTTTAAGTGAGGCGCCCCACCAGCTCTGTTGGACTCCAGGCTCCCACCCTGGAACAGCAGCCTGGGCTCAGTCACACTGCTTAGCTGCATGTTACCCCCCTCTGCTCACTCCTTCCCTGTCTCCCTCTTCAGCTAAATAAACACACAGAAAAAACAGTTTAAAAAATGTGTTTAGAAAAAATGTTTAATTATGGTCTGTCGTCAGGGGACTTGAGAGCTGACAATAAGGAAAAACAGCTGATTTGTCCTGCTGCTCATATGAGTAAAATGCTCACACTGTCATTCTGTGTTAAAAGAAGTTGAACTTTATTAGAGAACGTAATATCTGACTGCCTGCTGATAAATACAAATCAACAAAGCATCTCTCTTTTTTTTTCCCCGTTCATGGCTTCTGAAATAACGGAGAGTTGCATTTTGCAGAATTTTGCAAAATTGTTTAGCAACACCAAAAATGACAAAACATGGTAACTGCTAGGAAACACAGTGGAATATATTTAGCTGAAATGGTTTAAGAATCCTTTTAAACTATAAAATCTTATCTTTAGAATGTTAGCTAGTGGGCCATAAACAAAGTCCAGAAGAAGAAACTGTAGTAGTATAGTCCCTTATAATGTAAAATAAGCCATGTCTATGTTACAGAGTGTCCACCGTTCCTGTGGAATGTACCCGCTGGGAGCTGTGTGCAGAGCTGGGGGAGGCATGCCATGCTATGGAGATTACCAAATCAGGAAATGTTTATAATGTGAGTTTTTAATGTGCATCCATGAACAATAGACCCTGTTTTACTGCATGTATTAGGGGAAAAATCATGGAAGCTGTGATGCTAATCCATGTAGTATGTAGCCAGCTGTTTAAATCGAAACTCAACTACTAGAAGATAGAACAGCGACCAGTCAGCAGGAACGGATGTAACTTGAGTCCTTGTGACGTCGTACGGAACGTCTCTGTGTCTTGGTAAAGCTTGAGCCATCAGGTCATTCAAGAAAACAGTCTGTTGGTCTGTGCAGGTGGAGGTGGATGGAGGAAAGGTGGAAGTCAGTGGAGTGTTTAACCTAGCCTCCCCTCTGTTGCCACTCACCATCAACGGCTCACACAGGATGCTGCAGGTAGCACACATACAAACATTCATGTTGTAGGCATGATATATATTTTATATAGTGCAGTAAGGATATAGTAAGCAATGACAAAAATCCATCAAGTAATGTTGTAGCGTCTATGACATTTAAACTTTTGTTTCAGCGTCTGTCCAGAGAAGCTTCAGGAATGATTGTCCTGCAGTACCTGGGCTCTGTGGTAAGACTGCATGTTCACACTAAAGTCACATTAAAAAAAATCACATCTGTGACACAGATTGACATCTCTGGTGCTCATGCCATTGAAGCAAGCTGTAATGTAAAGCGTTGCGTTAGCTACCACACTCTCCCACACAAAGAAAGACATGGTGACAATTTTAGCTTAGCCAGTAGCATCAAAATAGATCAGTTGATTGCAGAAGTGCAGCAGGGTTATAAAGTGATGAAGAAAATGTTTGCATAGGGTATGTAAATTACCAGCACCTGTAGACTGGTGACAAATGATAGGAAACAACTCAAGGTCAAATTCTATGGTAAGGGATCTGGTGAGTCTGTTATGCTATAGAGGGCACTGTGCTGACATGGGTCCAGTTCTGAGTGACCACCTATGATAAAACATTTCTATCATGATGGGAGTGGTCTCCGCCACGATGACAGTGCTCCTTTCCACAGGACACAAGGTGCCACTGAATAGTTTGTTGAGTATGATATTGATGTGAAATATTTGAACGTTACCAAGACACTTAACTGTGTTGGTTTTTTCCATTAATTTGCCACCCTTCTGCACCATGACTGTTGTAACAACAATAATAATAATAATATGGCTTCTTATTTGTGCCTTGCAATAGTGAATGATAAAATGTCTTAACCCATCCATCAAGTGACTTAAAGTATTAATTTGTAAAATGCTTTAAGAGATCCAAGGTTGTAGTTTAATACAAGAACTTAAAAGTGCAATATACAAGTTTTTGAGCATTAATATTGCAAGAAGAAACTTTATACATCTGCTATGTAAGATACAACCGAGTAATGGCATTCCTAGCAGAGACTAAAGTCAATTCCTCTCTGTTGGGTCCCCGTGAGTTTAGGGGACGCAAGGAGTAACAACAGATGGTATTTAAAACCAAGTGAAAAAGGAGGAAATGGATAAAAGAACAGAACAAACTGTTTATTCACAATTAAAGTAAAAACAAGGAAAATCTAAAGCAAGCTTCTTCTAAAAAAGTGAAAAAGAGGATTTGCAGTTCTTGAAAAGGGACCTCACACACCTGGCTGAGGCAAGCAGGGAGAACACCTGTCCAGCTCTCCAGCTGCCACATGGCCTTCTGCAGCAGGATGGCCTGATTGGCATTTAAGGCTGACATTGACTGCAGAGTGACAACAGATGCACCTCAGGGTGCTTAACCTGAAAGAGGAAAACACACCCACAACCTACCTACACATGCACATATGCATGGCCATGTTAGTGGTCGTTAATGCGCATTAGTGCATGTGAATCCCTCCCTTTGAAACTGCTGGCCTCCTGTGTTTATAGGTAAACCAAGAGTGACCTCCCACAGCACACTGTAAGAGCAAAAGTTCAGTCTGAGCATTCAGCTGGTGCCCAAAAAACATTTATTATTCTTTTTTACCTAATTTCTGTGCACTTGGCTGAACTTAAGTAAACCCGCGTGTGAAAACGCACAGCAGAGCAACAAGGAGGCCGGTCAAGGGAAGATTATATTCACTAAAACTTTCATTCAGTGTATTTTGCAATGCAAGCATGAGCGAATGATTGTGACTGGATTTTCTTTTGTCGTGCAGGAATGCAACTTTTAAACAATTTTTCTTACCAATAGTTGGTCACATGAACAATCAATCAATCACTAAAATAAATTACACTTAGTTACATGTGAAATTTCCATCCATCCATCTTCTATACACCGCTTAATCCTCACTAGGGTCGTGGGGGAGCTGAAGCATATCCCAGCTGACTTAGGGCGAAGGCAGGGGACACCCTGGACAGGTTGCCAGTCTATCACAGGGCTACATGTAGAGATGGACAACCTACGGACAATTTAGAATCACCAGTTAACCTCAACATGTTTTATGACCTTGTGGGAGGAAGCTGGGGAACCTGGAGAGAACATAGAGACTCCACGCAGAAAGATTCCGGGTGTCCTCACCGGGACACGAACCGGCGATCTTCTAGTTGCGAGGCAACGGTGCTAACCACCAGGCCACCTTGCAGTCCCATATCTAGCATTTTACATCAAATTCTTATTTTTGCTGCATAGCCTATGCTATTTCTCATGGGGTATATGTATATCACCGTTCACCTAGCCACCTTGCAGCCCACATTAGGAATTTGAAAAACAAAAAGTAAACACCAGGTTGCTTAACTATAATTAGTATTAAACACAGCAACCGAGCCATAGTTTTCCACAGTAAACAACCTGTTACATTAATAATCCCTACACAGCATGAAAATAATCCTCATAGCCGATGATGAAGTGACTTGTTCACTAGTTGTCTTTAGTCCAGCTTAGCTAATACAGATGACCCCAAATAATGTCATAACAACTTTCTCAGTCCAGGAAATCTGTCAGTATTTACTGCCACCTCGAAAATGTATTTAAAGTCAGAGCTTTGCTGATACACTTCATCACCTTAGTTAGAATGTTTCTAAAGAAGGTAATCAGATTCCTGCTGTCGTTGAACAGTAGCAGCATTAGCAGCTATAGCTGCTCTGTGCTGACAGTTGCCAAGGTGTGTTAGCATTTAAAAATCCTAGTTTGCAGCAGGGAGGTGCACTCGTTTTATGAACCCTTACAAACTGTCAGCAAACACACCTGAAACTCCATCTCATCAAACAGTTACTACAGCAGATTCACAATACATATGCAGACATGCATGTCCCTCATCCTCTGCCTTATCGGTTGATCGATTATTGATTAATTACATTGACATCCTTAATCTTGTGTACACAACTTTTCTGGTTGTAAATAAAATGTGGGGGGAGGGACACACTGTTCGATATGTTGTGAGATGCTGGTGCTCTCGCAGCATCCACGCTCCAGCAGCACTGACTCCTCTGACAACACTAGAGGCAGTTTGAAAGGCTTTCACCCCAAGACCTGTCAAAAACACTGTAACAATGGTTGTCCTCCTATGGTCTATATTTTATGGGAAACAGTTTCCTCTCATTCCTTACATTGCAGCACAAACCATTTCCTCACCCCACCCTGTGTTCTTCATGCTTTTTTATTATAGTTTAAGGTTCGTGTTCTGTCCAAATTGGCTTCAGAGCTGAATTCCTACATGCCAGAAAAGGTTCCGGAAGACACCAGCAGCATCCTGCGTTCACCGATGCCCGGCACAGTTGTGGCTGTGTCCATCAAGCCTGGAGATACGGTAATGCTTCCCTGTATACATGATTTACAACATATGCAGTCGTTACTTGATAATTCGACCCTTAACAATCTGAAAACTTTGCTATCCGACAGGTTTTTAGCAGCCAAGTTCTGCCTGTGCTTTCTGGCCACAGCCACCCCATCTGAGCACACCTCCGGGGTGGAAGTGGCCGGAACAGGCACAAGCGCACCGGTCAATTAGGCATGAAATCCAGCGATGCGTAGTGTTCTAACAATACACTAGTTATTGTAACAACTATAAACAATAAATATTAACAACAAATTACCCCTAAGCATCAAGCCCTCCTTGTATCTCGACCTCCATCTTGACAATCCGACAGCCTCGCTATCCAACATAAAAGAAGGTTTTACATTTAGTGTTGGATTATCGAGTCATGACTGTATAAAGCAATTCTTACTTCATCTCCTAGGGCAGGGCTATTAAATTAAAAATTCACTCGGGCTGGATTTTTAGACGAAGGACATGAGCTGGGCCTGACATTTTTAGCAGACAGTGAGCAACGTTAACCATTTAAAAAAAAACACAAAAAGATAAGATAACAAACACACTGGATGTTTATTGATGTACTGCCACATCCAAAGGACATAAACACAGTAGAAGAGCAGTGCTTAAACTAAACCTGTGCTGAAATACTGCTTGTTTAATTTTTAAATTTCAAACACATAACTTCAACACATTTTGATAGGTAAATACAAGCACATGCATATGAACATACAAACAAAGTGCAGATTAGAAACAACATCTTTTGTTTTGGTCACATCTGAAAGTGCATAAAAAAAGTAACTTGCTTAACAGCAGCTTTTCAGAACTTGAGGTATTTTTCTTCTTTTGAAATAAGAAAAAACAGACTTTGTCCCATGTCCATATTTGGTCTCATCTGAGACAGTCACATCTTGAGTGCATATAATCAAAAAATAAACAGTGGGCACAGTGACACAGTTACTATCCCTCTGAAATGAAATAAAGCT
>NW_007577966.1:168340-179400 GCF_000690725.1 Stegastes partitus
ACCTGTGATGCTAATTAGAGGACACACCTTGATTGAACATGTCCCTGTGGTCACATTGTTTTCAGTCTTTTCTAGGTGTACCATCATTTTTGTCCAGTCCTGTTTCATGAGTTTATTTTTTTTAAATAATTCTGTTGAACCACAGTTCAAAAGTAATGTCTGATTTTCATTGGTTAATTTCCATAGAATTTTTATTTGTTATTACTTTGGTCAGATTCAAGTAATTTCTGTGACCGTTGTGGGTTTTTCTTTCATTAACCGAGGGGTACCAACAATTTGTCCACGTGCGTATATATAACACAACAGTTCTTGTTACATCAGCAGTAACAGAATCTCGTTCATAGGTTTTAGTCAGCATTTTTCTAAGTCAGTGCATCCCTTCTAACGAATATACAGAAGCATTCACTGGTGCATTTGGGAAAATGTTTTTATTTATTCATATATAATTATGTATGGTAGATTAGACACATATTTATGTAACTGCAACAAGTAGCATTAGTTTGTGGCTTTTGTTCAGTGTAAATACATTTGCTGTACTGACCTCTTAAAAATGTTCCATTTAAAAGTTTAACCATCTGAGTTTGTGTTAACTTGCCCTCCAGGTTAAGAGTGTCCACTGTAAGCCAGGGGAGACGGTGGGAGAAGGAGACCTGCTAGTCGAGCTCCAATAAACCACAGCCTTTGATCTCTGTTGTGGCAGCAGCCCCAGGATGAACCTGATGTCCACAGGCTGTCCACACAGAAAGATCCATGTTGACAAACGCTTGATGCCTGATTTTTCTTGCCAGTGCTCTGTCTGTACGGTGGTCCACCAGCAGAGTTTAGTTTTCCTGATAGGGACTCCGAGCAGTATCAGCAGTGTGCACTCTTCTGTAGATTTCACAGTCTTTCTTATTTCTTGGATTCTTATGGTTATTCCATTTTGTTTCTTTAAAGGCTATAGGTTAGTTTTTATAAAAGGGTCAGTTCACCCACATTCCAAAAAATTATGTTTTAGTTATTTTGCACATGTTGTTTGAGGAGACATAGGAAAGTTCTGCCACTCCACTACACTGGAAGGACATGTATTGAGCTGTTCAAATATCATAATAAAATTTTTATGTGGGTACCAAAAAATAAAAATCCATTCACCTGTACTGTATTACAGAAATGTCATTTGGTGGATATTTCAAAAGTAGTTTATTTCCTCCATCAGTAAAACAGCATAATAATGTTAGTATTTTTTAAAGTCACTCAAGCAGGAAAAATGTCTGTTGAAATTTGGATGAACTGACGTTAAATGACTATGCATATAACCAATAAAGTGCTCCTTTTTCGTACACAAAAAATGACTGAGCTGCTCTCTGGCTATATCTAAAGTTAGTGAGAGAGTTAGTATGATGTAGTCTAGAGATAGTATGCTGGTTCTCTGGACTGTGGATGACAGTCAGACATGGTAGGCATTACATGAGTGTGGTAGATTGGGATATAATGTAAATAAAATGATGTATGATATGAGTGAAGCAATATGATAAAGTGGCCTGGCAACCAACAGTCATCTCTTAAACAATTTACTTGCTGAGATTCTGGGTGACGGGGAAGAAGAGATTGTCCAGAATTCATTGAACCTTACATTTGCAACTCACCTTATCTCATTCTTCCTAACCATCAAGAGATCATGTAATACCTGGATGATGCATACAAATGTAACAAGGAATGTGCACTGACCTCACTTACCTTAGTTGTGGAGCAGATGAGACTGATGTTTCCAACTAAGTTGTGGTTGGCACAGGATGAAGGACAGCCACAGTAATTCTGTCAAAGCCAGCAAAGGTAAAGGAAGGAGTCCAAGTAACTGCAGTGCAGATGCCATTGAGTGGGAATCTGAGAAGTGTAGCTGAATAATAGTTCAGAAGAAGGACCTGTACCTGAGCTTGTATAATGTTGTGATGACAGCAAACCAGATGGAGTGTTTTGGTTTAGATGAGGCACAACTCTTCCATAATAGTAAAAAAAACAAACAAACTAGTGCATCAAACTTCCAGAACTCAGCTGACATATGATTATGTATGACATATACGCACTGTCAAAATTTTAAAAGGACAAAGTAGGATGTAGTTTCTCAGAATCAGAAATGTGAAAACTCAAGCCACAGGACAGCATCTTTCAAAATGTCACAATATGTCAGCTATGTCACCAAGACATGTTTGGTAACATAGTTGACTCCAGTCTGCTGTGTTTCTTCCAGATCATCTGAACCACCTCTGAGCTAGTAACATTTCCATATCACTTTCAACATGGCAAAAGCCTGAATTACACCCAGTTACATTAACGAATAGGAATGTGCAAGCGATGGTAGTTCAGGTTATGTGACCAAACACATGTATCTTCTTTAAGTTCTTATGAATTATCCCAACGAGATTATTTTGATTATCCTCCATATGAACAAGATAGATAGACCTACCAACTACAAGGACTCCAAAGCAGTCCTCATCACAGAACCAGCCTTCTTTATCAGTTCATTCAGAATCTTAGTGTCACTGGCTGTGATGCTGCTGCCTCAACAGATGGCTGCTAGGATAATTTCACCATTTATTGCATATTTCTTCAAAGTAAAATTCACATTCACATTCAGTAAAGAGAAGACCAAAAATGATCTCTCTAGCTAATGTTTAGTGTTTTGTTTGGCCTGTAATGGCCATTTGTATAAAACGAAACTTACTCATATTCAAACAGACACTGAGGTACGATAGGCACGCAAGCGAAAGAAATGTCTGTGTTTTGTTCTGAATTTAGCCTAAATTAAATCTGCTGGGTCAAAAATATATGTACAGCCTCTTACCTCTTAACTTCTCATGAGTGTTTACAGTTGACTACAGCTACTGACTCCTCCGTGCAAATTTAAATAAGGTCCATTTGATCCAAGCATTAGACTCAGCCAAATCACTACAACTGGAAAGTCTGAGGAGCTCAGCAAAGATCTGAAAAAGCAAATCACTGACTTGAACAAATCAGAAAGTCACTTGGAGTAATTTCAAACCAGCTACAGATCCCAAAACCATCTATACCATCCATTTTAAGTATAAAGTGTGTGGTACAGTTGTGTCAGTGCCATGATCAGGATCAAAACACAGCCTATTACCTGTAGCTGAGAGACAATCAGTCTGGATGGTCACGAGTCAACCAAGAATCAACAAGAACTGGGCCTGTAATGAATTAGAAGCTACTGGAACAGTGTCAGTGTCCACAGTCAAGTATGTTTTGCATCACAAAGTGTAGAGGCTGCCATGCAAGAAGGAAGACTCAACTGAAGTTTACTGCTGATCACACTGGCAAAGAAAATACCTTCTGGAGGTGAGTTCTGTCGTTAGATGAAACATAAACTGGAGAAGAGGGGGGTGAGGCCTTTAACCCCAAGAACACCACACCTACCATCAAGCATGGTGGTGACAGTATTATGCTTTGAGGCTGGAGCTGTTTGGAACTGGTTCTTCACACAAAGTAAATGGAATAATGGAGAAAAAGATTACCCACACATTCATCTGGAAAACCTAAGATCCCACCCCAAGCACTTCACCACCCCCCTCATCCCCACTCTCACCCCAACCATTCAAGGCATATGCCACCCTCCCTGAGTCTGGTTCTGTCTGATTTGAGTTTTTTTTTTTTTGTCCTTCATGGTTCAGAGGTGGCTTTTTGTTCCTTCCCACTATTGCCAAGTGCTTGACAAAGGGAATCCAACAACAGTGTATTTGTAAGGTCTTGAGCTTATTACATGAAGTTCTTTGAGATGGCATGTGCTGTGAACTGGCGCTATATAAACAAAATTGAATTGAATATTACTTTGCTCAGGGTTCATTCTGTGACAGCGCACACTTGACTGGAGCTAAAAACTCACCTAGGAAAAAAAAGATAATAGGTCAATTCAAGTGTTGCTTTTCTCATACAGCGTTGAGGTGTAGCAACACTGTTATGTAACTCCTTACATTGTGGCTGCTGAACCATGTGATTAACAACCAATGTCCCGTCTATTTTTGTCACACCTCATAGTCATACTAGGCAGGATCCTTAAGAGCAGTCAAAGTTCTACAGCCACTTGGTAGGTTTCAGAATACCATTCGGTCTGTCCAGCTTCTCTGCAGCTTGTCAGGATCTGTCAGAACACAGGGAATCTTATGGGCAGATGGTTGTGGAGCAGCTACAGGGGCAGCACCCAAAGCAAGATGTGATACGGACAATTGAATGACTTGCTTAACTGTGAAGTAACCAGCCTCAGCTGTATTTTGCTAAAACTTCACAATTATAAGGGAAATAATATTTGTCAGGATTAATATTATTATTACAAAACAAATACAGCTGTGACTCAATAATCCAACACTAAATGTAAAACCATCTTTTATGCCGGATTGTCAAGACAGAGATCGAGATACAAGACGGCTTGATGTTTGAAGGGTAATTTGTTGTTGCTTATTGTTCATAGTTATAATAACTAATAGGACTGGTCCAAATAGCACTTTCTGGTCTCTGTCTTTCAAAAATATTCAGTGGCCAATAAAAGTCCTTCTTCTTTTCATTCACTGCCATGAGCCTCCCCATTCGCAGAGTCTGTTTCTTGATCGTGATCAATTTTTGCTGAAGCAGCAACCACAGGCTGCTCTCCTCAAAAACTGTAATTACATTGTGTTTGCTAACAGGCTAAGAATAAAATGCTGTTCAAAAAGGTGTATTTTTCACTGTAAACCCTACGTTGGAAAAGGGTCCGTAAGTTCCTAATAGGATTAAAGTTGGGTGAGGAAACGGACTTTGGCCACGAGTCGGTCATCTTTGAGGCCTTTGCTGGCTGGTCAGTAAGGCAGTAATGGAGCACTGTCCTGCATAACATTCTTGAAAACCGTGGACCTCTTGCTGTATCCCAGCTTGATGAAAGTATGTTAGACAAATGGGCAGTAGGAGTCAAATTCTGTCCATCTTCAACCTAAGAAGTCCTTGCTCATTCTAACTGATAGCAGTTCATACCAGCACTCCTCCATCATCTTGCTGGTGATCCAGCCGTGGCCCCATCCATCGGGCCCATCGAGAGTCACTCTAATCTCATCTGTCCAGAAAATCTTTGGTCATCAGGTAATTCTTGAACCAAGCTTGATGTTTCAACCTGTCAATCATATATATTCTGTGTGCTGCCATGTAGTAGTGGCAGTCCTGGTAGCTTTATCCATGGGTTTTTTTAATGGCATGGTTGACTATTAAAAACAATGTGTGTCTGGTGGTCATGTTCAGCTATTGCAAGAGTTTTACATCCATCAGACAGGTATTTCACAGTTTTTGACTTTTCGTTGTCAGTTAAATCTCTTCTGGCTGCTTGTACCTCACATAAAGTGTTAACACTTTAGGCTATACTCTTCATCATGACACAAATCAGCTCAAAGTTATCAAATTCAGTCAGTGTAGTATTGGCAGTTCATGTCCAGTTGTATGGGACAGATTTTATTATTTCAAAATAAGAGTGTTGCAGGTAGTCGTTTTGAATTTGTCCAGGCGGAAAAAGTGCAATAACTTTATGACCTGGAAATGCAAGTTGTGCTTTAACCCTGAATGTCAGACCAGTTTAGAATTTCACAGAAATATTTCATTTCAATATTTTATTTAAATATAATAACCATTCTGAAAAAATAGGTAAGAAGTAAACCCTTGCAGCTTTATTTGTCTGACTGATTTCCAAGTAACGCTGTAAACACAAATTGCAGGAATCAAAAACCAAAATTGTATCTCATGACACATGATGCAATCTCTGGACAGTCCAGCCGTGGGTCACTGTACTGGATGAGGCTGACACAGTATGAACAATATTTCTATGTGTCTAGGAAGAAACAGTTACAGTCACAATGCATTTCATTCAGATTGTATCCAGATACAGATACAGGCAGATTTACAAAACTTGGAACTCAGTGTACACATGCTCACACACAAACATCTTAGGCACACAAAAGAAAGAACAAAAGTAATCTGAGGAAATGAGGATGTGAAGGTTGAACAGAGCTTGTAATGTTCAATTCACTTTGACAGAGTTGGATGTTCCAAAGGTTGATGGGAGAAAGTGTCATCCAGTCAGCTGTGTGAGTCCATCAGTCCACATTGAACACACTGTAGGTCTTGGTAACAAACCAAAAACAGGCAAAGAAGCCAATTGTGCCTTAGTACAGAGAGAAAACACCTTTAATTAAAGTACAAAAAACGGACTTTCTTCACATTCTGCTTCACCAGTTTATGTGGGAAATGGTCTGTGAAAGATTTTCTGTGCACACATCATATACAGGATCAGTGGGACATTTGAGCCAACTTTATTCAAGGGATTTTCTTTAATTGTGCTTTTTTCTACACTGTAGAGAAAAACATCAGCTGCATTACACTCTACAGCAACACGCCAAAACCTCTGGTTTACACTGAGTGGGACTACAATAGTTTCTAAGCAGGACAATGAGACAAAGCACACCTCTAAGTTCTGACAGCACTATCTGATGAAAAAGGAGAGTTGTGTATTTGATGGTCTCCACAATTCCCAACCCAAACCGACATGGTTTAAAATGAAGATGAGGCACTCCAGCATATGTGGGAACGCATTCAAGATCTGCAAAAGCATTCCAGGTGATAATGCTGGTAAAGAGAATGTCAAGACTGCGCAAAACATATTTTCCTTTGCTAACACTTACTTTTCCTACAGAAATCCAGATGTACTATTTAAAAGTTTTACTGTCTTCAGTAAATAAAAGGCACATACATCCCACCAGGGCCAAATCAGTCAATGTAATGCACTATATAATATTTAAATTTGGCCAAAATTATTAGTTTTTAATTTTTATGCACTGTAATAATAATTAAAATGATGTCATACAGTATGAACCGAACTGCAAAATCAGTCTAATTTGTATTTTCTGTCCTAAAGAGCTCTGTGCCAGATGCCCTAAACCCAACTTCAACTACAGCTCATCTTAATTTGCATCAATCCTAAAAGTCTGACTGAATAAGGAAATTACTAAATAACAGAAGAGTGATGAGTGATTGGCTGATTAACCTATTAGTATGTATGCAGGACCGACATGTTTTTCCACCACTAACAACCCCACTTTCGTTTGTCTAATAAGCACACAGTTGAGAAACACATGCTATGGACATGAGAAGCTGCTGTCTTTTGTTTTCAGCCGACAGAGTGAGCCAGTGAGAAGGTTACACTCTTGTTTCCACCGATGCAGCTTCCAGCAGTATCCAAGCAGCTAACAGCAGTAAGTTAACAACCACAGCGCCAAAGATGGATAAAGAAAGACCGGACTTATGAATATTGCTGGAAAATAAAATTCCCATTAACAACCTATGAAGCCACAAACATAAAGTATTTTGCGAAGTTTGCACAACGGTGAAAAACACGATTCCGTAACTTCCATGAACAATACACAATGAAGAATTGCTAAGAGCTTTTGTGCAAATCAGCTTTAATCCAAGCACTCAAACATTTGTTATGGAAGAGGCAGCTGGCATTACTGTCAAAGAGCAGTGTCTGTTTGCCCCAGTTTTGAGAGTGAAAATCTTTTTTAACATTTTTACAAAATATCAGAAGCTACAACACGCAGTTTTTTTTTCAGCCGTTAAAGAAAATCAGTGAATGTAGTGGTCAGTGCACTGACGGTGTCTGGAAGGTCTACAGGTTTGTGTGATGAAACCCTAAGCACAGTGCACCTTTGCATCCTCCAGCAAGCATCCTTGATTCTCCTCTGTCCTTGAGGTGCATTTTAGGCTGGAGATGTGCTTTGTGATGGTGCACAAACACTGATTTCTGGATCATGGGTAAGAGGTCAGAGGATAGAGGAGACAAGCAGGCTGATATGCTGCTTGTCTGTGCTGCAAGTGATTTTTAGTTGGTCACCAATATTCCTGTGTCCTTCTCCATATTTTGGAAGTCTTGTGGTCTTGCAATGAGACAAACTGGAAATCATAGCTGTACTCAATATAGATTCTGTGATCAGAGGTTTTCCGATTAGTACGTCAGTGTTTGCAGTTTTTTTGCTACTTTGAAGCTTTCATTTTCAGTATTATTCCTGTAAAACAGAATACGCCACTTATCAAATAAACACAAACCAGTGTGCTATGGCAGGATTCTGATTGGTCTATCCAACTGAAGTGTGTACTGAAGCCTAGCATGAGGAATTTTCTCATGACTGTGATCTTGCAAGTTTTGCAAGTACCCAGCTGCCTTAAAGCAGAAAATGTGAACAGTGTCACAATATTTTTCTGTTTATGAAAACAAGAATATTTTGTACAGAGATAGATTAAATAATCAGGCTGGGGTGTCAGATGGCGTGTTTTCATTCACATTTTTTTCCGTATCGTTCCTGCCCCTGGTACACAGCTGCTGTGTGCCTGGTTGTACCCCCGCACCAAGCAAATCGAAAAGCTTAGCCAGCTGATGAACATAGTGGACGATTTAGCAAATTAAGAGAAACATTTTTTCCAGAAGTCAAAATCAAACCAGATGGCAAAGAAGAGTGCATTTTTGAATTGAGCAGGACTGATGGTTAAAAAAAAAAAAAAAAACTCTGATAGGCAGCTACACAGCTGTGAAAAAGTATTTGCGAATTCTTTTCTTTTTTTTTTAACATTTCCCCCACAACTAATTTAAACATTAGACAAAGATAACCAAAGTAAACACAAAATGCAGTTTTTAAATGATGATTTAATGTTTTAAGGGAAAAAAAACTATTCAGACCTACCTGGCCCTGTGTGAAAAAGTAATTTCCCACCTTATTAAATCAAGAATTAACTGTGGATAATCAATTTCAATGACCCCGTCCAAGCCTAATTACCTCCAGACCTGTTCAAGCAAGAAATCACTTAAATCAAACCTGTCTGCCAAAATGAAGTTGGCAAAAAGATCTCTAAAAGCTGCAACCAAAGAAATTCAAGAAGACATGAGAAATAAAGTAATTGACATCTATCAGTCTGGAAAGGGTTACAAAACCATGTCAACCAGTGCAAAATACAGATTCAAAATACATAATAGCTCGAAACATACTTAATTCTAACAACTGAAATAAATAAATTATACAACTGAGAACTGAAGATTTCTCTGGATTGTTCTTGGGCTTCCAACTAAAGAATCGGATCTAACAATATCAAGGAGGCAGGGGGGGGGGGAGTGCAGGCACACGCTGGTCTAGTGAGGGAGAGGGGTGATCCAGGAGTCTCCGTCCAAAGCTCCAGTGAGGGGAATCCGTGCTCCAGGGATTCTGTGCACGTGAAAGGTGAGTCCTTAGGTGAGGGGAAATCGTTGGCTGCTGCAGGTTGTGGGTCAAGGATTCCAGGATGCTAAATTTAGAGAAATAAGATAGGGAAATGAGCTATATGTCAGGGGAGTGGAAAAGACCTCACCAAGGATACACCTGTGTATACTCAATTCTTCCAGCAAGCTTCCTCGATCCTCTGTCCTCGAGATGGATTTTAGGAATTAAGACGTCCTTGATGATGGGGCACTAATATTGATTTTCAGGGAGGAAGACGGAACAGAAAGGAGTTGAAGAGGCTGACACTAGTGAAACGAGATGAGCCTGTAGTCCAGTGTCAGGCTGCACCTTCAAGGAGCCCATAGTTTGCCAGCGCAGGAAATGCAGACAGAACATCAGCAGCTGGACCGTGCTGAAGAGGCTCGAGTGGATCACAGTGTATATTTTGGCAGAAGTGAAGTGTTTCACCTCACTTTACTCAGAGTTGCCCATGTTTAACTACTACTTGGAGTGCAAGTCAAATTTGAATTGTTTTTGATAGTGACAAATAAAATTAAATTCACCTGCAAACCTAATCTAACAACAAACTATCAGAATGACAGTTTCATGGTGGAAATTCTCAGTGATGGTGTTGACTGCTTGTTCTACTTATGATGTGTGTTCTAGCATATAAAAAGCACTTCATGGTCCCATTAACAAGATTTAAAAAAAAAAGACAAAAAGATTTTTACCAGAGAGGGTTTTTATTGTCAGCACTAATGAACTGGGTTAGGGTTTAACAAGGAATCACTAAACATCACATACAGCCGTTGAAAACATACAGCCAGCTGGTTAAGCTGCCCCAATTTTCAAATATGATCCCATCTGAGGATCTGAAAATTCTCGTTAATGCCTCTAAACACAGATGGTGTATAGTGAAAGAGGGCTATGGGCAGTGAGTAGTGAGTATCTACAGGAAACTCTTAAGAACAGAAACTTTGCCTTTTTCAGATTAAGGCTCAGCATTTTAAACAACAATGTAATCACAACAGCTTAAAGTTCACTTAGGAACTGTGAGAAATATTTGGACTGTCATTGAATCTTGCAGCTTATAACTACTAAAAATAACCAGAAATATGTACCATAGACTCACTTGCCAGATTGTAAAGCACATAAACCCAGAACAAATTCAATTTAATACAGCAGTACTGCAATAAAATGTACTTTAACCTGCCCTTTTGACGGTTATTAGTGTTCAATAGTTGGTGAAACAGTTAAAGAAATGTATTCAATCAACTGCCAAAAGGTCTTAAGCATATGGTCGCATAGGTTGCATTTAGGACTTAGATGTCCAGAAAATACCATGGTTGTCTTATTTATCTATTTATTTGCTTATTATAATTTTTTGTGGTGTAAAAACCAATAACTCTTTTTGCAGTAGGAATATGTGTTTTTATTGTCTAAATCAGCGTTTAGACAAACTGTTTTTACTAAAACCATAGAGATTTGTGTTTTGTTCAGATACAGCCCAGAACAGTAAAAATATATTGTTGTCACAGTAAGTTTAATATTGTCAAGGGTTTTTATGATCATCTCATCTTTAAAGTCAACAAAACAGTTATTTTAATCTTGGCATTGAGGGTTTTATGTCATGTTTATTTCCTAAGAATGTGTTGCATTGTAGCGGACACCGCTTGACTTTCTCTGGAATGCCAAGCAAAGGGACACAACAGGTAACAAGCACTGTTTTTGTTTAAATTTGGGATCTCCCCCCGATCATAAAACTGCCACCTTGGACACGATGCAGAAACCCCCTCGTTCTCAGGAAGAACC
>NW_007577966.1:179635-207124 GCF_000690725.1 Stegastes partitus
CCCCCCCCGCGATCCCGAAAGCTGATAAGATCAGTCGTAAAGCTGATGCTGCATACCAGTGAGAGGATCTGTAGTGAGGCATCACACTTTTACATTTATATGTACACAGGCTAAATAACTGTTCTCCCAATCTCTGTTTGGTGTGTTTGTAACTGCACTTATCTCAATAAGAAGTCTTTGTATCACCTATCCAAGAATCACATCTGTAGGTCATATAAGGACCAAGACAACTTTTGACAGAAATTAAGAGTTCATTTGCAAAAACAGATAACTCCATTTTTGTAGATTTTCAGAAAACTCTTTTTTTGCAGTTTGCTTGATATAATACCAATCAAACTGAAGTTGAGTGGATTTGACTCAGTAGAAATGACACAACAAAAATAGAGATAACTAAAGTTTGATTGATATTGTCTCAGGTAGATGATGGAAAAGTGAATTTTCTGAAGGTTTGTGAAGATGGAGTTATCTGTTTTTGAAAACGAACTCTTCCAATATTCATGCTTCTGTCACGAACCCACAGTGTCATCTAGCGACAGTAAATGGTAAATGAGGCAAATGAGGTCACGACTACATCACCATTGACACTCATGTTACCGCTGATTAAATGTATTAATGTTTAATCATAGATATAATCAGTCATGTGGGAATCAATGCTTCACCCCATGTGTTATGTTTCCATGTTGTCATTGTTTATAGTTCACGTGTAATAGTAGTGGAATAGTAAATAAACCTTTCTTATTCAGACCAATTCACAGTTTGTGTCTTTCTTTGTGTGTGAACTGCGGTCATTTTAATCAGAGCTTACAGCTTTCAGATAACAGACTGATGAACGTGATTTAAAAAAAAGTCTCTTTGAGATTTCATTCAAAATAATTCCTCAGTAAACTGAGGTGGTGCCCCTAAATTAAAGAGTGCAACAGAACTACAAAGCATAGTTCTAACATATGCTACAGCATCAACTATTATATTACTACTGTGTAGTCACACAGTCATTTGAATATTTATCTTCCACGGTGTAACTTCTTACCTACCAGGAATTGCTGTTATTACATGTGCAGCATGTCATATCACACCCTGACACAGTACACATGCTCGTTATACAGAATCACAACATGCAACATGTTAGTTAAACAATGTGTATATTCTTCATATCACATAGCCCTACTGACAAGGAACAACAGGCCTTAACAGAATAAACAAGTTAGCAAAAGAAAAAAAGAAGATGAATTGAGTCAGAGAGATGATGGCAGGGGCCTGAGCACATGAAGAGTAATGAGTCCAGACCATCAACAGACTGATCCAACTGTTCTGTTAGTATTTTGTTTGTAGTGTGTTTCTCTTTGGCAGCTATTTAGGATCAGACTTCTCAACAAGAATTGTTGTCGTTTCCTGAAAGGCTTGAAGGGCAGCTGAGGCTCAGGTGGTAGAATTGTCCTCTAATCACAAGGTTGGGGGTTTGAATCCCTTGCCCTTCGAAGTGTCCTTGGGAAAGACACTGAACCTGCAGTTGCTCCCAACGGCAGGCAGCACCTTGGGTGGCAGTTCTGTCACCATTGGTGTATGAATGTGTGAAGAGCATTGTAAAGTGCTTTGACTACCACTAAGGTAGGAAGGTGCTATATAAGTACATATGTAAGTACAGACCATTTAACACTTAATGAGACAGAACAAGCTCAAGGTTTTTAATTGTTCATCATAACAATTTCTACTCATTACATTTTATCTGGAAACGTTTATATCAAAAATTTCTTTAAAAATGTTGTGAACTACAATTCAAGAAGCAAATAGCACTTTATTTTTTATGTGTAATTTATCTCAGCTGTTTTGATGCAGATGTACTGTAATTGAATATATTTTAAACTCATTACACGTAAAGTAAAATGTTCAAAGCTTTTTTGGTTTTAATTTTGATGATTATGACTCACAACTTGTAAAAATTAGAAATCCTGCATCTGAAAATATTTCAAAGTTTCATTTCGAGTTTGATTAAATTACTATTCAAACAGTATAAATACTGTTTATATTCTGGTCTAGTTCAGTACACACAACCACAATCATGGGGAAGACTGCTGAGTTGAAAGTTGTCCAGAACAAGATCATTGACTCCCTCCACAAGAAGAGTTGGCCACAGAAGGCCATTGCTGAAAAGGCTGCTGTTGGCAGAGTGCTGTTCAAATCATATAAAGGGAAAGTTGACTGGAAGGGAAAAGTGTGGTAGGAGAAGGTGCACAAGCAACAGGGATGACAGCAGCTTTGAGAGGATTGTCAAGAAAAGTCTATTAAAGACTTGGAAGAGCTCCACAAGGCTTGAGGCTGGTGTCAGTGCATCAAGAGCCACCAAGCACAGACGTGTTCAGGAAAAGAGCTATAACTGTCACATTCCTGATATCAAGACATTCCTGAACCAGAGACAACGTCAGAAGATCTTACTAAGGAGAAAAAGACCTGGACTGTTGCTCAGTGCTCCAAAGTTCTCTTTTCAGGTGAAAATAAATTTTCCATTTCATTTGAAAATCAAGGTTCAATGGTCTGGAGAAGAGTCTGTGATGATTTGAGGTGCCATGTTATCTGCTGGGGCAGCATTGTGTTCAAGTAGTTAGCATTGTCACCTCACAGTCTCCATGTTGTCCCCGTGCAGCGGGGTTCTCTCAGGGTTCTCCGGCTTCCCCCCACAGTCCAGAAACATGCTGAGGTTAATTGGTGATTCTAAATTGTCTGTAGGTGTGAATGTGAGTGTGCTTGATTGTCTGTCTCTCTGATCAGGTCTGTGATAGACTGATTACCTGTTCAGGGGAACCTGCCTTCACCCTGAGTCAGCTGGGATAGACTCCAGCGCCCCGTGACCCTACAGAGGATAACGCATGCATAGATAACAGATGGATGGGATCTGTTGGCGTTGGTCCACCGTGTTTTGTCAAGTCCATAGTCAACACAGCGTCTACCAGGAGATTTTAGAGCACTTGATCCTTGGAGATGCAGATTTTCTTTTCCTGCGAGACTTACCACCTGCACAGGGGCCAAAAGTACCAAATAGTTTGCTGACCATGACACTACTATGCTTGACTGGCACCATAGAACCCCTTATGGTTTATTATCAAGAGAAAGATGAGAAACATCGGACCCAAAAAATACAGATGAGCTGAAGGCTGCAATCAAAGCAACCTGGGCTTCAATAACACCTCAGCAGAGTCAGGCTGATCACTTTTCCACTATGTTCTAAGTTTTTGTGAAGAACGAGTAAATGCTCAGTTACATACACTTTTTTAAAGCCTACAGCTAAAGCTGAATTGAACTGAAGTTGAGTGTTGAAATGGGAACCAGCAGGAATCATAGAAGCATTATCCACATCTCCCTCATCAACTTCACTCGTCACTCGTCCCTTATCACATCCATCGCTCCTGAACCTGTGACAGGAAGTGGTATGGGACTGAAAGAATGGTTCTGAGTGAAAATCAAAATTTGACTACATCTGAATCATTCCTAAATTTCATTGACAACATGGCATGTCTTCAGCCAGTATACTGCTGCTGTTATTGTGGCTGCACCACATTCGACCCAAAATGACTTTCAGCCATACAGTTACTCCACACGGGTAGCTCAATGCAAAGAGGTTGTAAGTAAAGGTATCACTTGTGTTTGACCTTTGACCCATGACCATCAACAAGAACAGGTCAAACAGCTGCTTTTTTTTGTTCCAGGGACATTATGTCCAGTCCTGCACAACAGGTATCCAGCTGCTATGAATACCTTCTACTTCAGGACAGCAAATCCACTCTCATTCCAGTGGGTTAGGATTAGTGGTCATTCAGCTGCAAAGACTTGACAGGTGGTGTCCAGCAAGAGGAAATCTTTCATTTGCATGTCTATTGTGTGTCTCCTTTAATGTCTCTCTGTGGCTGTAAGTCCCGTCGCAATAAGTGTTGAGTGTTCTCAAGATGTCTTCCACATGTTGTTCTCTAGACATCTTTGCATGGTGCTTTTTTTCTTTTTACAGGCGAACACTACTCAGGCAGTCAGTCAGTATCTGTCTTGGTCTCGACTGAGGATGTCCCGAGTCCATTTAATCATCGTTTCTGGAGATCGATAGAGGAAGATCAGTTTGGAGTAAAGTTCCTCTTCCAACTCCAGCTCTCCTGTTTCACGAACCTAAAACAGACCAACACTGACCGTCAGTGGACTTAATGATGCTTCAGGACACCTCCAGTAACATGAACAGAACCACATGTTGTTTACATTAAAAAAAGAAAGAAATTGCAAATCTAAGCTAATGACTTGACTAGAGTAATATTCAATATACCTTGGTTAAAGAACAGCGTATTTAAATTTGGAAATCAAATTTTACTCAAATTCTGATATGTGTGTACAAGACAACAGCACATGCAGATTCAATATGTGTGTGCCAATGTGCAAGCATTGCACACTAACCAGGAAGATGTCTGTGCAGAGCTTCAGGATGCGGTCCACGCAGGGCAGCTCCTCGAACATGATGGAGTGGGAGATCTCACTAAAGAAACCACGCACAAACTTCCCAATAACCAAGACCACAGACACATAAAGACCCATGATACTGGAAGGAGAAATTGAAATAGAAAAGAAAAAAAAAACGCTTACACTCAAGCAGGGTGGAAAAAAACATAAAAAGTACTTCATGTGTCAAATAGAATGGTCTGGAAAAATCAAAAGCCTAATCTTAGACATAAAATATTTTGTAAACCACAAACAAAACATTTCAGTTGTCTGGATGCAACGGCAAAGTAACAAAACTGTAGCTGCTGTGCATATTTAACAACATCACTAATGAACATCGTGGCTCAGTCACTGAACATAACCTGGCAGCTAGTAAGCTGAATTGTGAAATCACCAGGCTGACTGCCAGGTTGGTACCGTCACAGGGCAGTCTACAGCCTGGAAACATTTGCATGGTGGACCTCAGCTCCACTCCTGCTACACCTCTTTCCTCATTTTTTTGGTTAGTTGGAATAGTTGGGAGTTTATGTATCAGGCACTGCTAAGATGGTGATGAGCAGAGCCACCACATGGAACACTGAACTGCTCTTCAGAAAACCTATGAGTCATGTCATGGACAATTTGTCTGTCATTATATACACTCTATGGAAATCACTGATGAATGGATTGAAGCAGTTTGAAACAGTTGGAAAAGTTCTCAACAAAACCTGTTCTGAACTAGTGCTGCTACTTTCAAATACATGTGTCCAAAGTCATTGTCTCTGGGATTAGAAACTAAAAAGTCTGTCAATCAGAAACTATTAAGCACACTACAAGACATTTCAGTGTTATTTTCGATTTCCCCTTTAAGGGGTAAGTGAAGAACATTGTCCAATCACTCGTTTTTTTGTCTCCTGCCTCACTACATACAAAGATTTTACTTCTTCACTCGCTCCAACTTGTGCAGAATACAGCTACTTTAATTGCCAATGGCACCAAGACGTATGGAATTAATAACCCTGTTCTATCATCTGTGAGTGGTCATAATGTTGTGACTTATCAGCTTCTATATGTATCCAACCCCTGTACATGTGACTGTGTTTCTTACCCATATCCAGCCAGGAAGCCCAGGCTAGGTGGACTGACTTTGTCATTGAATATTACCATGGGTAGAACACCACACGAGGAGGGGACACAGCTTGCGATGGCAATGTCCCACCACTCTTGGTTCCCACTGCTGTTAAGTGACCTGTCACTCTTCAGGGACAGGGTTATATTCAGGTAATCCTCTTCATTACCTACAAGATAACCAACCATCTTTGTTGAAACACATATTTCGAGGTGTGAATTACAAATATACATGTTGATATCTATTCTGAGATTAAGGACTCAGTTTTTGTGAACACTGTGGGGTGGCATAGTTTTTAGTGTGCAGAAAATGCAGAAAAATGAAGAAAAAAAAAAAAAAAAATATATATATATACACTTGGGAAAACTTTAGAAATAGCCTCATCACAAAGTTTTTCAATAGAGTACTCCAACACTACTGTTTATGATAGTTCAGTACTGTATGCATGTATGCAGCACATATCGCAAAGCATGCATCTCAGCTGAGCAGACGAGGGTGAAGGTAAAGCAGTGCAGTCACCAAAGTCAGTGCAATAATGGGACTGCTTTTCTCAATGATATGATGTAATTTTAGTGCTTGTAAGTGACTCTGACATTTAGTTGTTACTTCTGATTCTTGATCTTGGTAGAACAATAACTCTGTAGTGTACTTTATTGTACTAATTTGGGTGTTTTGGTTTCTTCATGGTTGTTGAGTCTGATCGTGAAAGTTACTTTGTTTCTCTTCTCATGCTATTAAACAATCTTATATTGTATAAAGTTTAACAGTAACTGTGGACTCTGACCTTTATATAGTTGACTGACAGGTTTGGCCTCAGCTCCATTGGGGGCACGGAGGTAGTTAGGGAACATATGAGGAACAAGTCTGGGAAAAAGACAAAAAATATCCTCTGTTTGATACAAGTTTATGGGTTAAATAAAACAGTTTTATTAACATAAAAATCATTCCAGAGAGTGAACCTACACAGGCTCAGAGCGATTGCCAACTAGTAATGAAGCCAGTTCTGCTCTGACTGGGTTCCCTGGTTCCAGGTCTATTGAGTGTTTGTCAAAGGTATGTTCCACTGTCCCGCCTTTACCCAAGTCCCTGTCATGGGACAAACACAATCAGCTTTTAGAGACAAAAACATTTAAAGACACATCACATATATCCAAGATATAAATATAAATCAGAAGAAATGCATTTCAGAGAGGATGAAAGAAAACACAGTCTATCAGAATTTAAAGCTATCCACCTACTGCATTACTGTGTATACATATACAGTAGTTTAGTTTGTACAAGTCTGAGTCTGTTTTAAAGGCAGTTGGTGCCAGAAGCTAAGCTTCAGCTAAATTTAAACATTTGTAAATTTTACATGATGGAACTGTTCTGATAATGCAGCTCCACCTCGCCATACTTAGATTTAGCATGCTAATGTAAGTTGACAGTGATCTGGTTTGCACTATAAATATAATAGTAGAATGGCAGTTTTAGAATAAGGAAAGCCAAGGTGTTACCTCTGGAAAGTCCAGGCCAGACGCAGTGTCAGGTCAACAGGACTTCCAAGCAGTTCTTTAATGACTTCCTGTCTGCTGGGGGGGCTGATCCTCCAAACGGATCCCGAACTCCCTTCAATCATGGCTGTCACAATGTCCTCATAACTGTAGAGAGTGATGAACTGCATGGCTACCTAATCGCAAATACACACATAAATTAGTACGACATACAGATGTACAGTGGAGCAGCAACTCAAGTAACACACACACATTCACAATAATGATTCCTAATATGCTTTTTTAAAAATGATATAATATCTCTATGTTTACATTAAGAACTTTACAAATTCAGTGGATTTGGTATTGAGCAGTGATACTAAAATTGGCAGCAACTTTTGGGCATTTTTTTTTCTTGGAAATAAAGTTAAAACATTTATAGCTCATGTCCATAACACAACCCAGTATACAGTCGCTTTAGATATACACAGGTGTGTGCTTTTCTAAACTTTGTCTAGTTAATCCAGTTTGTCCCAGGTAAACTCAAATCGAGTTCTAGACACGTCAAGGATTGTTGTAGCAAACAGGAGCACCTGAGCACAGTTTAGAGCATCACAACAAAAGGTCTGAATACTTTTGTAAACAAGAGTTTCCAGTTTTTGCTTTTAGTAAATGGTTTAAATATATTGTAAATATATATGGTGAATGAACAACAATGAAAAACAGATTTTCACTTTGTGATTATGAGATATTGAGTGCTGATTGATGGCTGATTGACAAAAATGCCCATTTCATTTAAAATTACATGTAGACACAACAGAAACTGAAGAGATCTGAATACTTTTTGAAGTGATTGCAGATTGGAAAAATACTCCTGCAGCAACATCTCTTATAGAGATCTAGGATTTAGACACATAAGGAATGACGGCCTACAAGAACTCGAAGACCTTTTCGAATAATTCCCTACACTTACTACAGCATTCAAACAGCAAGGAAAAACTCAATCAAAGTGAAATGAGTACACACAGCATTGTCTCCAAAGTTTGTTGTGAGCTGGTCATATTCAGCCTTTGTAAAGGGTTGGATGGACTGCTGCTGCACACTCATGGTGAACAGGGGCTGTATACAAACACAGAAAAATGACAGTAGTGGGTCACAACGTTTTTGCATCAGCTATACTACATGTAGACTGTTAAAACTTATTGCTGCGGACTTAAGTTCCACTAGTGAAAAAAAAATGGCACATTACAATCTGGCATATTAATGGAAAACACATTTGCATGACTTTCTGGCATAACTAATGAGCTAAGCGATTCACATTTTCCACTTTCAATCAGAACAAGCACAGCCTCAAAATGTACCACTGCAACAAAACAACACAATTCAACACAGTACAACATCCATATACATTTAAAGTTTATCATCTCAATTTATCATCTAGTTTTCAGTAGTCTCCATTTAAAAGCTGGATTAACCCCAAACCTCACTCGTTCTCAAAAAGACCAGCCAAAATTCTATGACATGCATTAAGAAACAACATCTCAGTTAATTCTGATATAGAAACAATGCATCTTCTGACTTAACACAGTACTGATACTTTATCATTTTAAAATTTATTTACCAGCATTTACTAAACTTGTCTTAGCAATTTAACAATTCCCCAACAGAAGTGTTGGAAATTGTGTTGCTGCTTACCTCATATCCTCCCAGCTTGACTGTCACTGTGACGTCAATGGGGTGGTTGACTACACCCACCACTGATCTGACCAATGATATGAAGAGAAGGGGGAACCAGATGATGCAGATCAAGAAGAAGATGATAAGTCCACCCATTCCATATTTCACTATCTTTTTCTTCTTCTGTCCTTTAGGCTGTGGGTATTTCTGAAGAAAAAATATATATTTTTAGAAATAACAAATATCTATTACACTTTTAAAATGTTTGTAAACATACAATATTCCCTACTTTTTATTTTTTAAATATTATGCTAAACGGGAAACTGGCATAAATCCCTCCAGCCCAATAAAAGGGTTCTTCTCAGAGGTGTGTGGTGGGACTCAACAGCCCCTGACAGTGACTTCCATGCAAAAGTGTAGCCCTGTGATAGACTGGCGACCTGTCCAGGGTGTCCCCTGCCTTCACCCTAAGTCAGCTGGGATAGGCTCCAGCCCCCCCGCGACCCTAGTGAGGATTCACGGGTGTATAGATAATGGATGGATGGATGGACTGGAAAAGTGATTTGCTAGCCCTAGATGAACTAGCCATATCAGAAAGTAGTACCTTGCATGGAGCAGGGGAGTTGGCGCTCTCTCCTGGAGCTCAGCATGGAATTGGAGCTTGCTGGCACATGTCTACTAGATGCCTGTGAAATGCTAGACTTGTGTGTTTCTTCCCGTTTTTAAAAAGGCAGACCAGGCATTTTATGGCTATGTGGATTGTAATGTGTAACTATTTTCCCTTTAAACAGAGGCTTATGTGTCCCTAAGTACATAGAAGCAGGTATTTAGTGAGTTACTGTCACTGTACTCATACATCTCATACCTTCTCTGTCTCACGGCTGCATTTAATGATGAAGATGTTGGCATATATGTCCTCAACGCACATCCAGTTCGACAAAGACAGAGTGGTATCAGTCCAAACCCAGTCCATCACTGCCCGCAGTTCCACCAAGAATGGGACCAGACGAAACCTACACACATGTGCGCACACAACCATCATACTGTTCATATACCATATTGATTGTTGACCCATTTAATACTCTCATAATGATTTAGGATTTATCTAATCTAAGTCAACACAGATACACACACTGTAATGCGGATCTCACTCTTGAAAGAGAAAATATATAGATAAAATAAAGCTGCAAGAAGATGACTGGACCAAGCAGTTCAGCAGGGCACAGTTGTCACAGCAATCTGATTTGAATATTTTAAAAGGGAGACTATAAGCACTGACAGCAAGTTGAATCTCAAATAGTGGGTGGCGTAGTTGGTGATGATGTGCTGCAAAGGACCCTCACAAAGGGACTCAGCCTTAGTACATGGTGTTCAACTGTTCATGCTCTACCTGGTGAGCTGCTCACATACACAACAATGATTTGTTTAAGGTAGGCACATCAACAGATATTAGGATAATGTTTTTTCTTATTCCCTATAGTTGTCAGATGCAACAAAATGTTTTGTGATTCCTCAAAATGGGGTCTTAGTTCCAAGTAACAGGACTGGTCTGATAGGTCAAAGCATTGCTTAGATGTGGTCTAATTTCCTGTTTAGCAGCTTTTGCATCGATTTCGCCTTCCACCTCTTTTGAAAAAAAAATAAAATAAAAAATCTGTATAACTTTAGTGAGGCTTGGTCTGCAGATAATCAGTGCCACTTTTGGTGAATAAAAGGAGTTCTATAAAAACTTTCTCATAAAGTAAAATATGGTAGAAAAATGTATTTGTTTATTTATTTGTTCATTTATTTATTTATTTAATTGATTGATTGATTAATTGATTAATTAATTAATGTATGTCATGGGGTGCTTTAAATCCAGTTTGAAACAAGGAATTCAACAGTACCTTGATTTTTTAAAAATCTGGCATATCACTTAGACTTAGATAAACTTTAATGATCCACAAGGGAAATTATTTTCTAACAGTAGCAAGCACACTAAATAAATAACATAATAATATGGCTAGAAAGGTACACGCATAAACGCAACTCCAACTTGGATCCATTGTTTCACTGGCATGAAACTTAGTGGAAAGAATAACTGGGTTGTCCACAGTCAGCTTCGCTGCTTGACCCCCTGTAATAAACTCTGAGTGTATATCTGATACAAGGCATTTCTGTTCCAAATGATCTATATTCTACATTCTTCCAAAAAAGTAGGAAAAACAAACACAGACACTACTCAGCACAGAAAACTACAAATTTGGATTTTGTCCATACCCTTGGAAGAGAAACAGGTTGAGGTGGTTGTATTTCTTTGTGAGGAAGTTGCCAAGGATACGAGTGGGGTATCCACAGCGGATCTGGTAGGCTGACAGGCCAAAGTAAATACACTTGACAAAGTACCAGAGCTGGGCCACAAAGTTCTTATTGAACATCCTAAACAAACAAAAAGCAGAAACAAGTAAAGTTAAAGCTCAGTAAATCTAACTTAGACCTGTATTCTTAAAATGTATGTATATATATATATACACACACACACACACACACACACACACACACACACACACACACACACACACACATATATATATATCACAGGTGTGAGTAAGTACATCTCATAGAAACAGCTTTTGATTTTTTTGTGAACCTTGACAACAAAATATTTGATCTGCTTTGAAACTTAGAATAAATAAATATGCTTAAACAAATCTAAAAGTTTGCATTTTGTTGTCTTTTTCAAAATTTAAATGAATAAACAGATCAGCCATGTGGCCAAAAAAAACAACAACATTTATCACAGCTGGACGAGGGGGAACTTATCATCTGCAAGTGGCTTAGAATTCAAAGAACTGCTAACTTGTCTAGGACTGGTTGCCCAGCAAATACAGTCCAGGATCATAGCGTATAATTCAAAAAATATGTCTCCAAGAACTCCACAATTTATTCACACGATCTGCTTGTAACTCTATTGCAGCTGTTGGTGTCAAAGTGCATGCTTCTACAATCAGAAAGAGACTGGACACATTTGATAAACATGGGAGGCGTGCCAGAAAAACTTCCCAGTGCCAACATTCGAGTAATATTAGTTTGTCAATGAATACAGGGGCAAAGACGAATTGAAGATGGCATTGTTTGGTCACAGCAATAACAGAATGTTTGGTGCAGAAGCCAGACCAGAAGACAGGGGTTTGAAATGGGCCATACATGCAAGAAAACATCCCAAATATCTTGCAGATCAAAGAAGTTTATGTGTACAGCCTTCATCTAAAAGTTTTCCAAGCCAACATTTGAGATGTATTTAAAATGGGATGTACTTGCTCTTCATCAATGGTCCAAATCACTCTCGAGGATTAAGAAAAAAATCTCTCCTTGTAATTTATGCCATTACTGATAGAATAACTTACTACAAATAATACAATAAATGCTGAATTTAATTTGACAACACCTTTCAGTGACGGCAGGCAAGATGAAGAACATCCACAGGTGGATCCCAAAAACAAGTGTCACCTTAAAAAGGAATGACAGGAAGAGGATAAGACAGATCAATAGGGAAAAAAATAATTACTTAAAATTTTGAACAGCACATTAGCAGATGTATTCTATAAATGAAGAGCAAGGCAACTCTACATGTCATCCTAACAATTATTGGAGATCACCCAGAGCCTTTCTTAAAGTCACATTGTGTTCACATGTAACATTATCTCCATGTTTGGGAACTATCTAGTGGATTTGACAGATTAAACCTTCTAGGAAGTAAATCTGCAAGGAATGCAAAATGAGACTTCACTAGCAAGGACTACACCATTAATCAGACCAACAATTGAACAATTGTTTATTCATTGAGAATATAAGTGGGATGTTGATTAGAGGTAAGAGCTGCCATGTGGGGAAAGCCTTTTAGCAAGGAACCATCCTCTGGCATAGAAACCCCTAAAAACTGGAAGAAGGAGCAGTATCTGTCTAGAGCTGCAGATCATCTTGTCAGGAGGGTTGGTCATGGTAGGGGAAAGTGACACCATTCTGGTTGACAAGGGGGTAGCATCTGCTTTAATAAGCTGTTGAGGAGTAAATAGTGGGACAGAGGGAAGTGGAACTGGTATGCTGGTGCTGGAAATTGAAGCGGGAGGTTGTTGAGATGAGGACATAGAAGAAAGAAAGGAAATTGGTGTTCTGGCATCAGAATTGTGAGCCGTTGATGGTAAAGTTTGGAACAGAGGTTAGTAAAACTAGCATCCCAGTGCCAGAAATAAGAGCAGGAGTATACTGGCGGTAGAGCTGAGACCAAAAGGCATCTCAGTGCCAGGAATAAGAGGCATTGGGTTGTTGGAGTTGGGGAAGGAGGTTAATGAAACTGGCATCCTGGTGTCAGAAATTTAAGAAGATGATTGTTGACGTTGGGGATGGAGGTATAAGCCAATAGCATTCTGGTGCCAGAAATTTATGTGTAGAATATGTGAGGTCAAACAGGTAAAGAAGGAGCGTTGCCACAACAGAGGATGCAAGCATGTGGGTATCTGCATGGAGGGAGGTGTGCTGCAGCTGGCTAGTTTAAAATGGTTGCAGTGCAAGGTCATCCTCCAAGAGATCTTTGAATTTGTGTTTTTTTGTATGTAACAGTACATTTGGTGGCTGGGTGACTAGATGCTCCATATGCGGGACATGCTAAAGCTGAACGTGCTGTAAAAGTGCGACAACTCCCGGTCGAGATGCCCCAGAGTAGGTGTCTTAATTAAATTGTGAGAAGCAAGCTGCTGTATTGGAGGCAAGCTGGACATAAAACTAATAAATGAGAACAGGGGATACTAGCATTTTTTTCATATGATGATGATTTCATTTGAAGCACAGGAAATGGCAACCCGGTGCCAGCAGAGAGGGGAAGAGGTTCTTCAGAATTAGACAATGGAGAAGTAAATTGCTTCTTGAGTGCCAGATGTGGTGGAGCTGAGAATAGGCTGAGGGGGGATAGAACAGAGCAAAGCTTGCAATTTGGTCGGAGCTACGGTGAACGAGCTGACTTCATGCTCAGCACATCGCCACAGTGTCTGCTGGAGGAAGGACTGTTTGGGTCATTTTCACAGCAATTTCCCTGAGGTTTCCACCAAAGGGATCAATAAAGTTCTATTCGATTTTATTTTATTCTATTCTATTCTATTCTATTCTATTCTATTCTATTCTATTCATTTGTTGAGAACTCCGGGATTTCTCAGGAGTTGAAAAAGTTTAACTTTGTTGTCTGTGCAGCGGCAGATGACCCCTTTCTCTGAAGCTCCCTAAAGACGCACAATGGTCCAGTTAGAGTTTCATATGGAAAGATATTGTTGTGAGATTTGTCACAGTGTGACTGTTGATTTTGAATGCAGCAAGAGAATGATGGTCCGTAGCCACAGGAGAGTATTTACATGCTAAGTCGATGGATGAGGAGTAGATCTGGAGCTGGGTTGAATGTTTCCTCATCAAAGGGGCTGATGGATGAGAGGTCCATTGTGAGCCCTAGCTTGCTAATAATGTTTATTGTTCTGTGCACAAGCAGTGAGAATACACGGCAAACTACAACAAATATGTGTGCAGAAAAGGACAGAATTTCTAGATATATGGCAGGTGGGTGACTATTTGAGGTGTCCTGCTCCTGGGGTTCAGTATTCTGCCCTCACAAAATCCATTGGTGTCAGATATAAAGCCCTCCACACTCTGATCTCTTCAAAGAAAAAAACATTAAATCAGACAGACAGATAGATAAATGCAGATAAGATATGGACTGAACCTGAAAGATGAGTTTCCCCAAGACAGCTTTGCGCAGGTATAGGGCCCTGTCAATGATCATGGTGCTGAACTGGATGAGGAGCATTACCAGGAAGGCCTCAGGTACCTGGTCTTCTGACAGAGTGGAGGCTATATCAGCTTCTGCACTGTGTTTCTGAAAAAAGACAGACTTCATGAGGGATTTCCTCTTATATTCCAATTATTTGTTTTTTATGTATTCACTTAAAATGATAAAAAAAAATGTCATTGTCATTATCTCTGTTAGTGGAAATAACTTTACTATTATATTTTTTATGTCCTGCACTTTGTGATCAAAGGGATTGAAAGTGCAGTTCCCCATATAATTAAATGCCTGTTTATCAAAGCTGGAAACATTATAGAGCTTGACAGTTGATAAACTGTAATATCGACAGTTGAGACCAATTAATATTATACACGGCATATAAAATAAAAGGGGCCGAGCAAACTAAAACAAATGAGCTAAGTAGGCCTACTCAATTTAAACAGTAAATTAGGTTCTTGTTTTTATTTCACTTTTATTTTATTTAAGAAATGTAATTTTTTTTTCTTTGCAGTTTCTGTTTTTATTACTGTACAGTATATCACTGATAACTGATAATCACAAAATCCCAACTTCCTTTCAACCATCTGCCCTTCCATCCATCTCTCACCCCAAAAGCCCAAAAGCCAAAGACAATGATGATGAAGTCAATGACATCAGTGAGGAACATGAGGGCATAGACATCAGTGGCGGCCCGATAGTCAGCTTGGAGAATATCCTTGAAGAACCCCTGAGCTGGCTTGTAAACACTCTGAATACTGCATAAGAAAAAAAAAACATGCATTAAACCACTGCATTAGTGAAAAAGCAATGATATTTCACTAATGTACTACATGGTTTTAAGTTAACTCTAGTAACCATTTTCATTTAGTCCCTGACATGTGAAAAACATTGTTAAGAGTGACTGGTGACCTCTGCTGATGGTGACATCATAGCGTTTTTTACCCAACTCACCCAGATATGAAAGCATTTTTCATCTTGTGTCCCACCATCAATAATCTCTGACTGGCTGCCTCCCTCCTCCTGCCTTTATGCTTCTTCTTCACTGGTTCCTTACTGGAATCTGAAATCTCAGCTGTGGACTCTCCTGGAAAAATCAGAACCAGAACAAAGGAGGAATTTAAACAGAATTTGCACCACATCAAAACCAAAAGCAAGGACAGTTTAAAATATTTTAACTTTCCAACACAGGTTGTGTCAATGTCTTGTGATTCCCTTGTCTAACAAAGTGTAGCATTAAGGCAGTTGAAAAGTATTGTACTTACTAGCGACTGTCTAACCTGAGTAAAGAGACAAAACTGGTAGGCACTTGTCGGCAACTTTTTTCACCAGCAAGCTTCTTTATTCCAGTATTAGTACTGATGTGTTACTTTACTATAATATAAATACAAGGTTCATACATGTGGTACATACTAAGGGGGTGCAGTCAGTGTCAATATTATGAGTTATACCTTTACTATCACAAACCTGTATTGCGCTGTTGTTTGGGTTGTTTAGGTTTTCTGCGGAATCGGATACTGCTGCTTTTCTTTGGGACTTCCTCTGTCACCTGCTTGTTTTCTCCTTCTATCTTATCACTGGGATCCAACATGTTCTCCCTCTCAGGAAGTGTTTTCTGTCCATCTTCTGACACAGTGGATGCTGGTTCAGGCACAAGGTCTTGTTGGGTAGCAGCAGCAGTGCTGGTACTTGGTTCAACGGTGTCCCCACTGTCCTATATTAATGAACAATGCATTAAAAAAACTACGACTTCGATCCTAATATCTTTTAAGACCCTATTAGGATTAAGATTAATTTAAAGGTTAACAGATTTGTCTCAATTCATTGCTTAATTAAGATATTACATCTTTGGTTAATGGCAAATTAGTCATTTATAAAACAGTAACCAGTACAAAATAAAATAAAATACTTGAAAACCTTTTCAAGTCGGTTCAGTTCCAGGGTGGATGTTGCATTAACTTTGTCTTCCTCTCTCTCTCCATCTTCATCTCCTTCTCTAGCTTTTCCTCCAACCGTAAAATTTTCTGTTGAGGGGCTCTGCTCTTCTATGTGGCTATCGTGGTCCCACAGGCCATATCGCTGTATTCATACACATCACACACACACACACACACACACACAAACACACACAAAATAATTTTTCTGTAGATAGGTATACCAAACCTCAACAAATGCAACCTTTGAGTGGCATGCCCACGTGTTTTGCTCCAGAAAGCATGTGATCAAGGATGTTGTTGGAAACAAGGTATGCAGTAATGCAACAATAAATTCCAAACCTGTGTCTACAGAAGGCTTTGGCCACAGAATTTCAGTTTCAGAAAAAAAGGACATGCTGTGCATGCTTCTTATGTGGTGCTAAATAAATAAGCTGTGGCAGCTCTGTGGCCACTGGTGAATGAATGTGTGAGTGAATGGGTGAATGAGAAAACATTGTAAAGCGCTTTGAGTACCACTAAGGTAGAAAAGTAGTTGTGTGATTTAGTTTTTTGGTTTGTCTATGATTCCTTTTTTCACCTACATTAACCTCTGTGCAAGTGTGTGACATGCTTACTACCAACTGAAGTGAATCAACCCAGGGATGGATAGGGATGCTTATTATTTGGCTGTTGACTGGTACTGCGCCCCATTGCTTTACAATGTTGTTCTCTTTCACCCATTCACTCACCAATGGTGACAAAGTTGCCATGCAAGGTGCTTCCCTGCCATCGGGAGAAAACTTTTGGAAAACATGTCAAAGTGTCCTGCCCAAGGACCCCTTGACATGTGGGGCTGCAGGGGATTGAAATGCCAACCTTGTGATTAGAGGACATCTGCTCTGCCACTTGAGCCACAGCCGCCCAGACTAGTTGAGCATCAAGAAGAACACTGAATGTCTGGTTTAACCGTCACAGCAATCACTGTCAATATAAACTCACCATGAGCAGAGATCTGTGAAAGAACAGTGCCAGCAGCTGAAGAAGATCATATCTTATGTAGTTGTCAGTCTTTTCCAGGCCAAGGATGCGAGGTGGGAAGAAAGGCTTGTCTTCATTTAGGGTCAACTCATAAACACTGTTCCAAGGAAAGAATCCAAACTGGAAAATGTATTTGACCACCACCATTACCTGAAAAGAGGCACAGTGGAACAACAGTTCCACCAGTCAGACCAGAAAAGTGCAAAGACATACTCTTTCCCATCAAACTAGTCAATAACATATACAATATGAAGTATTGCTGTGACCCATAAAGAGCACGTCTATTGGACTAATTCTTGCAAGTCAGTGACTGAGTTACAGTAGTTCCATATCACCAATAATTGAGGGATCAAATAGTGTACATTGAACCAAAGCAAACTAAAAGTAGATGCTTTAAGGATTAATATAATGAGCTCACTGGGGTATGGCTGTGTCTGTAGAAGTAAGTTGTACATTGTATTTATTTTATTTTCAGTGTTGCAAAGCATCCTACCAAGTTTCTTTTCAGGCCAATACATACGTATTTGGATAAAGTATATCCAAATACAAAAAGTATACAAAAATATATAAACTACTGTACACTTTCACAGTGGATTTGAAATTAACCTGAGGTAGGTAGTATTTTTTGGTTTTTGGCAAAAGAAAATCCATACTAACTAGGACACTAGACTTGTACACCTGCTCTTGACATTGTTAAAACTACATATTGTTAAAAAAAGAAAAAAGAAAACAGCTAATAGAATAAATATTTCAGTAAAGCTGAAGGGTAATCTAATCACAAATATAAAGTATATTGGTTGGAAGAACTTTAAGATTCTATGCGTAAAATTTGGACATTCTTCCATTAGCAGCATCCATAATGATGACAGTGCCACAACATGCACATGGTGTTCTCATATGCTGTTTTATTTTTCAAATGAGGGCCACTGATGGGTTGCTATTTTTCTGTGCACGCAGTGACATAATATAAAACATTTCATAATTTACTTGTGAGGGTTTATGACAAAGAGATCAACAGAGTTTCTGAAGTGTGTGTGTCTGTCACTCTGTGGTCATACCTCTGTGTAAACTATAGCAGTCATCCAAAACTTCTTGGTGGGTCTTGGAACAGCCAACATCGCCCATAGGAACACCAGTATGGGCAGGACCAAGGATATGGCAGAGGCACTGACTACATTGTTTAACACTATGATGAAATAGCACACTAGCTCTGAGTTTGCTGACAGTAAGTTGTACATGGCAAACAGCAGCTTCAACAGACGATTCTGGTTGTTAAAGAAGTCTCTGCTCTGTTCCAGCTCCTCAATAAAGAACTGCCTGTAGAAGAAGAAGGGAATAACAATTTACAAAATACATGTCCAGAACTAAGAAAGGAACCTTTCATTGTAATAAACTACTATTTTCCTACAGTACATTTATGACCCAAACATACTTTTTGCAAGCATTGTGTTATTACTTCTTGTAGGCACAAAGCACCCCACTGCAGCCCTGCTGCAGGAGTCAAATGAAGCCAGTGTAATAACTGTGGATCATTGTTTCACTACCTTAGCTACTAATGTCCCTGGTATTTACCTGTCTCCAAGGAGCTCGCTGGCTGTTCTGGAGTGTCTGTTTTGTTTTTGGTTTAATGGCTCTGTTAGCAGTCCCATGCTGCTGGGTGACGGTTCTGGACTCAGGAGATTCCCAGTGCTGTTGAGCCTTCCCCTCGGGGTGGACAGGTCTGTCAGACTCCTGCTATCTACCTCAAGGCAGCTAAGACACATACATACGTAGAACACATGAACGAGTGAGGATGGAAAGTGGCTTATGATAAAGAAATGTCTTAATCAGACCAAGACTTTAAAAACATCGACCCTGCAGCAGCCCGCCTATAAAACAGATGGCCAAAACAAACACACTATCAACTACTAAAGCAGTAGCTGCAACAGCAAATTTCAGGGTAGGGTTTAGCCAGACGAAAGGCTATGAAACACTAAAGGAACAGAGTATTCATCTTTAATGAACATGCTCAGTAAATTTAATGGAAATAATCACCTTCAGCACAAAGAACATCCATGTTTGAGCGAAGGCAACTTTCATTACTTCACCTAGAAACTCCAGTAAACCTATGTAACCCCGTGAGAGTGTGGAACCACATTCACAGCATAGAGTTCTGTGACTGCTGCCCCCTTACTCAGTGACCCACATACACCAACGTGTACCTGGTGGAATTTTCTGCATCATTCTCATCCAAACATGTCTCCAGCGTGGAACTTTCACTGCCCTGAGATACCTGGTCATCTCTGGAGTCTGCTGTTGTAGGATGCTGCCAATCAGAAACACAGACGCAGGCTAAAGTGTGCAGTTGTCTGTGTTGGATGTTTACTACCAAAGATCAGTTTTTCCAAACTAAAAATGTCTGCGTTGTGTTTACCTGCTGGATTTTGTGTATGGTAAAGTAGCGTTCATTGCATAGAACAGTAGATGTCTCTCTGTACTGTTTAGTCAGCAGATTGAGCCACTGAGTCACTCCATCCACCATGGCCAAGATGATGGCCCACAAGAAGCGCATAATGTCCAAGATCCTCTGAACCATCTCACCATGACCTGCAGCACACAGACAGAGACAGATGTTGAGAGGCGCTTCAGGTAACACAGCAAATGAAACTAAATGTCAATGACTGTGGATTTTGTAGGTATTAATTTAAAAAAAAGCTTAATCTGAGGTTCATCATTTTTCGATATTTTCTACGAATTTGGTGAATACATGTTATCACGTTACACAGTTAGTCAGAGTTACAGCTTTTTGGAATTACAAGCACATAAAGAGCATTTTCATCTTTGGTGGACACAAATATACTGTTGAAACCAAGCCTTTGAACTTTTCTCTACAGCAACTGTACAGCACACAATATGCATCATAGTTGTGTTAAAAAATGCTGTCTGTCTAATTTAGTAAGCAGAAAAAGAAAACTCAGAAAACAAAATGTACAAAAAACAGAACAACGTAATACACAGAAAGACTGTATAAGAACAACCTCTGTCATCCACATCTTTATCATTTACATACATTAAAGCTGTAACTAAAGTAGTCACTGCTGGACTAATCACACTGACACGGAGCTACAGCCAAACCCAGGGATTATTCCTAAGGTGTGCAGGATAGTGAGGAGACATAGTGCAGAATTTCTGTAGAATTTTGAACCTCCAACTATGGACGCTTCATAGATGGAGAGCTACAGAGTACAAACCTACTTGTAGCCCAGACGTTGGGTTTTGTATACATGGCAGCAGTGTGTATGCACAGAATAGGGCAATACCACCCACAGTACAGGCATGGAATGAATGAATAAATGAGTGTTTATTGTCCTGTGCAGTCCCTTCTGTGTGACTGACGCCTTGACTCCTGTGGTTGCTACTCTGTAAGCGTAGCTTTAATGTAATTTGTTTGTGGCTGTGACTAAAATCAAAATGCTGTCCAGTGTGTCCAAAAATATGTGTATCTTGGCTGTGTTGTTGAATGAATGAATGAATGAATGTGGAAGACACCATCATGTGGGCTGGTAGCACAGATTGGTGGTGATGTTGCCACCATCATGGCCAAAAACATAGACAATGGCTCTGTGACCAATACTATTCCTTCCCCTTCTCCCGGTTTTGGTCAGGTTGAATCCCGCCTCATTGATGCCAGCGGTTCCCAAAGTGGGGGGCACGGCCCCTAGGAGGGGCGCGGCCCCTAGGAGGGGCGCAGAGCAATTGCAGGGGGGGGCGCGAGTGCAAGCATGGGCGGAACGAATGGATCAAAAAATTGACATAGCTAGCATTACATGGACAAGCATGAAGCAGGCCCACACCAGTCACTGAAAGGATGTGAGGACTCAAGGTGTAATTTCTGCACAATAAGCCTTTAGATTTTTGTTTTTTTCCTCTCAGGGAGTTTGTGTTTTAAAGCCCATTTTTGCAGAGAGGCTTTGTTTTTAAAATGAATTGCAATGTTGAATATTGAAAAAGAAAAAATGTTCTTGTAAACCAAAGGGGGGCCCAGCAGAGAATGTTTAGGAACCACTGTTATATGCGATAGCATCAGTAGCTACTTCCAGTACTCTCCGAAAAACAACAAATGAGTTGGTATAGTCCAGTACATTAGGAAAATACTGTTGTGTAGGTGGTGCACTGCAGTAATTCTTAGATTAAATACACATGTGATGATTTCATTTAAAAAAATGCAGGCACGTCACCATTTTGCCGCCTTTATTGTACAAAATATTATGTTTTTGCACTGTGGACCAACTATAACACATTTTGGTGTACGACTACATTGCACTGCGATTACTTTCAGCAGCAAGTAGCAATAAATTACAATATATCACATTTGTGGATATACCTTTTTTCCCTTGATTGGCCAAAAGAATCAATCAATCAATCAATCAATCAATCAATCAATCAGTCTCAGTGGCTGTGCTATCTAGTCAGTTCCTGCCCTGTCGATGTCTTCTTGTTCAGTCAGGTATGAATGTGTTTTACACTCCAGGCTGGCAAAGTTAACTAATGTTTATTCGCGAATCAGTTCAGCATTTTTGGCAACTGTACGGTTCTTCTTTTAGCTCATTTAAAATTTGGCAGGAGTAGGTGGGCCAAGCAGGTTACATAAGGGGGCTATTAACCCAGCATGTCCTGTGGACTGCACACGCTACACACTGTGGAGTGGATAAAGCAGCTTGCTGATGGCATAAAGGGAAGGAAGCAGAGACAATGTGAACCTACCTGACTCCTGATCTTCTGGCTCCTCGACCTCATCCTGGATGACAGGCTCTTCAAAAACACTGTTGCTATGACCTACACACAATCACACACACAATTACTACAAATACTGAAATTAGTATGTCTGTGTGTCATCTGCTTACCATATACAGCTAATATGGGATCTGGGTGAACTACAACAGTCCAGAAACCTTAGTATTTGTTTTGTTCCAACCAAAGGATATTTGTCTTGCCCAAGGATATTTTTGGCACATAGAGAGGCTTGGAGTTGAACTACTGATTAGTAGTAATGTGTAACTAGTAGACAACCCAGTGTAATGGGTACATTTTACTATAAAATATAATTTACACATTTAAGCCTTCAACTGCAAAGTATGTTGTAATTCGATTTACTGTAATGTCAATATTATAGCAAATAAATGTAAGCTTTTTATGAGGCTGCTGACTGTTTCAGCAGAGAGATGTCAGAACATGGTCATCCTGACCCCAACAATCAACAGTGTAAATTACAATAGCCACATGTTTCCCTGCACAGTTCTCTCCATGTATGTCTCCTAGCATCTGATCTAATATCACAAAGAGTGAAAAAGAGTGTAGAATATGCAACCTCCCACAGAGGAAGCCTCCTTTTGTGAATCCACTCTTTCTTTTCTCTCTGTCTCTTTCATCTCACTCCTTTTCAATTGTCTCTGTCGCCTCTGACGTTCTCTCAGAGCGGTTTTCACACTGCTCACCCATGCCTGGTACACCAACTGGGAGAGAGAAATGAGAACCAGCAGCACAATCAACATACAGCATGTCACGTAAAATGCCTGCACTAAATGTTAATAATTAAAGTCAATAACAACAGCAAACATATGCAGCCATTCACTCCACACAGTATGTGACTCAGGTGTGTGTCTGACCTGACATGCAGTCTGTTTCTGAGGCTTCTGTTCTTCAGACTGCAGTTCGTCTTCATCCTCACTGTCTGATTCAAACAGGTAGTACTCTCCTGAATGAAGCACTGCAAGGAGAAGAACCACATCACACACCTCTGTGTGTCACTTTATCACAGTGACATGAAAAAGGAAGAGAACCCCTTTGGAATGGTGAATTAACATTTACATTTACAAAATATGCTCCAGCTACATTGCAGCTAATCATTCTTTTGTGCAAATCATTCTATTTTTCTTTATTAAATACATTATTATTATTACATTATTATAATATAAGATAGCAGATGGTTTCATCCTGATAGGTGCTAGTCAGAGCTACATCAATGCATGCATTATAAGAATAATGACAGTTACTTATTTTAGAGATGTGAAACCAATCAAAAAGACAAAATAATAATTCTACACATAGTCACTAAATGAAAGAAAGCAGGTTAGATGTGTGGGTTAGAATCACTAGACATGTCACAAGGTCCTTCTGCTGCTGTGAACTACGCCTTGCAAGAATAAGATCTCAGAAGACTTAGACAACTTAACCATGTACACCTTGACACAGTACAACTCGGACAGTGTTTATAGGTTGATGAAACTAAGATGGAATTGTTTGGAAAGAAGCTCTGTAGAAGCTCAGAGATGCAGCAACACTCAAAGTCGAATTTATTTATAAAGAATATCTAATGTACTGTTACACAGAGATGTTCACACAGAAAGCCTGTGTTTGTATTCTGTTCTGTTCCGTCTGGGTGCCCCCTGGTGACCGGAGGTGAGTAGGGTTTGTTTCTCGCAGAGAGTAAGGCAGTCAAGCATGCCCGCTCCACAGTGTGGTACGAGGATAGTTTCGTCGGCGTCCTCTAAGCTTTGGAGTGTCTTTGTGATGTTGGAACACTGTATTGATAAGAAATATTTGAGTTTTCTATGTCAGCATGAATATGTCTATGTCAATATGAATATAAATACATTTCTATAAGTTAAAACTGTTGCATATTTTATTGAATGGACCTAGGCTTATGCATTTTCATTCAGTTCATGTATTTCTTTTGAACGCTTTATGTATTTACACAGTGTATAGTGATATATATTTTCTTGTGTTTATTTTTCAGTTTTACATAAAAGATGAAGACACTTTCAACAGCCTGAGGTCTTTTTTGTTCGCTCTCTGTCTAGCATAGTCCAGCACGCCTGTGTGAGGACAGAATATCTAAAAACAACATATGTTGAACCAAAGGGATGTACAATTTAAATAGCAGATCATAAAATGGAATACATAAAATACTTGTGTAATTTAAAGACACTAAAGTAATAGAATAAAAAGTTACAACACAATAAATGATGAAGTGAGGGTGTAAAACTCTACTAATAACTGAATTCAAGCGTGAAGAGGGAGGTCTTCAGCAGTGATGTAAAAAGTCGAGTCAGAAGTCTGGGCAGTTCATACACTACAAGGTAAACTATTCTAGAGATGAGGATCGGTCACTGCACAGGTTCAGACTCCTAGATTTTTTGTGACTAGATTTCAGAATTTCTAAAAACATCTCGTTGGCTGACCTCAGCGCTCTAACCAAGGGATGATGATGTAAGAATTCTGCTAAACAAGGTGCTTGCAACCTATTTAGAACTTTAAAAACAAACAAAACTATTTTAAAATGAATCAGGAAAAAGACAGAAAGTCAGTGGAAGGAGGCTAGTACGTGTGCTATGAGATGATGCTTTCTATTTCCTGCTAGAAGATGACGAGTTGCATTTTGTACCAGCTGTAGACGCTGAAATGACAACTGCTCAGGACCCAAAAATGGCGTCTCATGTCTCTTAAAATGTACTCTGAAGGTAGTATATACGATGAAACAAGGATGAGGCCCAAAATGTAGCCTTGAGGAGACATCATAGGTAAGCAGGGCTGCAGTTGAAGAACGTTTGCTAATGTGAATGGAGAAGCGTCTGTCAGATACGACTTCAACCACTGGAGGACATTACCTCTGATTCCTACAATGCCACATGTTTCAGATGTGAAAAGGACCCTATTAACCACAGTATCAAAGACATCTGCCAGTCCTAGAAGCAGCAGGATAGCAGAGTTTCCTGAATCAACACTTGTAACATTCAGATTCAGAACTCAAAACTGTTTATGTGTTAATAGCTTTAGCACATTGTGTTGTTGATGAAGATCAGATCACATTTTATGAGCAATTCATACAGAAAAAGAGATCATTCCAAACAGCTTACACTTGCTGCTGTATTTTTGAGAATTTTTTTAAAATTCCGATCAGAAGGACTGCTTCACATTTATAGGAGGGCTGAACGATTAAATCCATTTGCGATAATATCGCGATATGATAGAACGAGATTTTGTAACCGCAAGGGCCGCGATTTCACTGGTCACATGATCTGGCAGCGTGACCTGCTGTCGTTTACGCCGAATGACGCGGAACAGAACGGTGCGAAGAGGGAGTGAAGTCAACACGACGCTTTAACCTGTTACACATTGGCCACAGCCTCAACAGAAGCCGACACAGCAGATAATTTGGTGTCAAAGCGTGGCAGCACATCATCTGTGTGGAAATATTTTGACTTTAAGACAGAGGACGCTACGCAGAGCCAAGTATTCTGCAGAACTTGCCGCACTCCGGTTGGTACTTCACCTGCAGTGACATGCGGTCAGGAGACGCAGGAGAGGCAGAGCCTCATGGTTATAATGGTTATTAAATGGTTATATTTATCCAGTGATTTGTACTATAAAATATTTATTTTTTCATTTAGCCTCGTCAGTTTTGATGATTTTTAAATTCAAAATCGCTGAATTTTCGCAATTTCCCATTCAAATGCTTGGAAGAGAAGCCAGTGAGACAGCGGTGAATTGAGCCTCACCTTGTATTGCGAAGTGAGGGATTGCGCAATCCAAGTGAGGCAGCAGCGAGCTCAGCCTCACTTGGGAAAACATTGCTGCTGACTGTCATACTCATTTTGCACTTTAGCATACAGCCTGCTGCTGTTGTTTGCAAAGTAATTTTGCTTCCTTAAGGTTTACAAAGGACATTCTTGAAGTTTATTTTATGTTCAATGGTTTTATTCATCTAAAAATGTCAAATTGGTTAAAGTGGATATAATTGTTCTTGCACTTCAGTGTGTGTGATGTTTCTGACTGGAGCAGTAAGCTTTATATTTTTACTTTAATTTATATGTGTGTGTTTAATTATTTTTTGGTAGACTGTCCTGTTCGGGAAAGACAGCGTTTAAGAAGAGCAGTCAACATGTTTACATACATTTTCATCAAAGTTGAAAAATTAGTCAAGTTTAAGGAAAAAAGCCACAAATTTGTTTTGCTTTTGTAATCTGGCGTTGAAATAAATCTGATATAGTTTATGAAGCAACATATCGATTTATTTCTTGTTTTTGTCAAAAAATACACACGGAGAGAGCCTAGAAAAAATAATCGCATATCAAATCGCAATATTGAGGAAAAAAATTGCAATTAGATTTTTTTCAAAAATCGTTCAGCCCTAATTTATAGTACATTTTTCACCTATCAGTACTTGTTTTTATCCAAGATAAAATCAAATGCCCGTCACACCTGTAGCATGGTCCAGCCACGGCTGATGCCACTTCTTCCTGGACCTCTTCTTGTCTGTCTGGGTCCCTGGAAGAAAACAAGAGAAGAATTAAACAGGAAAAAGGGCTTCTCAGGAAAAACATGCTATGAGTTTTACACATAAAAGTCAAATTCAACAGTTTTTTTTAATGTAAGCTTTAGTGTGCACTCATCTATGTTGCCGTCTGCTGACTTAAAGGACAATGCAGGAATGGAACACATGTATGCTGATGTCAGCTCAGTCCTACCGGCAGTGTGGCTGTCGGTGGATGTCTCACTTTTTTTATGTCCATCTCTGTACTTCTGCTGCTTGGAGCGGATTCTTTGCATCCTGTGAGAAGAGGGCAGGAAAAAGAAGGAGTGAAGACAGAAGAGCTGAACTTCAGCTCTCTTTTGGAGTCGCTTAAATGTATTTGTTATGATATTTGTCACACACTGATGTGGGCAATGATTATGGTCTGTATGTGTTCTAAAAAGGTCAGGTAGGCATAGCCATACACACTGTGTTCAAACTTTATGCACAACATTGTGTAATTTGATAATTGCACAAACAATTCAATTTAATAAAGTCAAATCTAAAGACTAAAAGTGATAGACAGACTAAAAACATGAAAAGAAATACAGAATAAGGGATGAATGTACTGAAAAATGCAACATGCATAGTTGACAGCATTTATGTTTTTTGGATATACACAGCAGCTAAAAGTTTGTACTCATTTCTTACTTCATTTAAGATTATTCTTTTTTTAA
>NW_007577966.1:208746-210439 GCF_000690725.1 Stegastes partitus
CACTTCGACACACCATCATACCTACGTACAACCAAAGCTATGATAATGACATCTCAAGCTGCAGTCCAAGCAAAGGAAAGCGAGGGATTTTTTGTCATTTCTTGTACTTTTCAACCCTTTAAGCCCTGAGCTATTTTCTATTTTTTTGCTCGAAAATTACATACCCATAATAAAAACGGTTTATCTCTGCAGCCACAAGGTCTATTTGAATCATTCTTGTGTCATAATAAAAGGAACAATTGTAAGTTTTGCTCAGATGTGTAAATATCAGTATATATGTTACTGGTTAAGAGTAAATGAAGATAGCACACACAAAAATGAAAAATTTCAGGTTCGCCTAAAAAAAAAAAGCACTTTCAAGATAATTATCTTTTTTTAATGATCCAGATGAGCTCTAACCTGCTCCCAAATCATAGCACTATATGTGAACATTATTTCTGCAAAGGTTGACTCTGATAAAGTGAAGCAGAACAAAATTACAAAGTTTTTAGTACAGACAGTTCAGTTCAACTACTGTACCAGTAGTTCTGTGTCTTGATGCAAGTCTGCTGATGACACTTTGAGACACACCAAGTTCACAAGCAACATCAGACTGCCTCGAAGGCGTGCTATGGTCAGGTGGCGCTGCTCGTCCATAAAGTGACGTCGTGTGTTCATGGCTTTTTGAACGATGAGCTTGAAATGACTTACTGACAATATCAGCTTTTTATACCCACAGAATGTTGCAATTGGTGCCACATTGAAAAGGGTTGTCTTTAAGTTTTTTGGTATTGGCCCCAATATGTAAGGCACACTGTACACAGTGAAACCATTACATGGAAAACACAAAATGAGGTGTTTCTATCACCCCAATACAATAGCCTCCCTGTCCCAGAAATCTCTGAAGGGAAACAAAGACTGTATGTATGAAATCCACTGAGTCTCTCACAATATCCCTAACTTATTGTGAGTAGTGTATATATCTCACTTGTATTTCACTAATGGCGTTCAATACATACAAATAAAGCAGTTTTTTAGGTTTTTTTGTACATTCAACCAGACCGCTGTCTGTGTCGCATGTCCTGTGCATAATGCTGATCAGACTGCTGTGGAGCTCCTGTGGTGACGCAGAGCTGTATCTCCGTCATGGATTGGTCGATTTCGGTCATTGACACCTCCGTCGAATCGTTAGAGCCAATAGAATATAGCGACAGCCTCCAAAATGAGATTGACAGCCCTTTTAGCCAATCAGAATCAGCAGAACGCCATCTTGTAGATGAGCTGCTTGCAGAGCTAGTGTGCACTTAGCTCTAGGCTGCTAACTGAGCCTCCAAAAGACACCAGGAATGATTTCAGTGTAACACAGGAAGTAGTACTAACTGATTCTGGTGTGGATTTACCGATAAAATAAACTTTTCATGGAAAAACAGCTAAGGTAAGAGAAATTTTACGACTACAGTTTGATGAAGCGGTTTCGGTTTTTGCTGTTCTTTGGGTTATTTCTCACCGATGGTTTGATTTTAGAGAGCTTTAATGGATATGTTTGGAATCTGTGGACTGTCTGCTTTCGTTTGAGCGTTCTGCAAACAGTACTGAAGCGCTGGACGAAGCGCTGGAGACAGAAATGTGGCGAGTGGATTGACTTGGTGGCACTACATCGATTTCCATATTTGATAATTCATTTAGTTGGTGTTTGAGTTGTGTTTGGGGCATG
>NW_007577966.1:210780-211819 GCF_000690725.1 Stegastes partitus
ATTTCAAAAGCTGCACTTCCTTTACTTACGATCTCTTGAGCTGTGACAGAGATTTCCTCTCAGCTTGTTGGTGAAACTTAATGTTCTTCACAATACTGGCTCTGAAGAGCTGAAACCCTCTGGAAGAAAAAATGAGCTGTTACTATGTTTATCGACAATAAATGCTATCATCAACCAAACAGGAAGTCAATCTCCACAGCAGCTTGACTGAAAAAAACACAAAGTATCTCAGTTTAGTTGAAAGTGTTTGTACATTCAGGGTCTTCTGTCACATTTCTGTCTACCAACAGGGGCCCTATTTTATTTTCAAAAGTTTAAGAAATAGCATTTGAATTGATTGGCTGCACTCTCCTCCAGTGCATCTCTTTGCTTCCAGTATAATAAATATTGTCTCATCTTATTAAATTGACACTTAAGTTAGCTTTTACGCTTATATTATTCTACTGCACATATTGTCCCAGTACATGTACTACAAAGTTCAAGAACAGACTTGAATGTTCAAAGACAATATTATTCATTCATGTTAAACTTCTGGGATTGTAAACCATTACAAAGAGGCCATTTCACAGAGTGTGAAATTTTTTCTACCATTTTGTCTTCCTTCAAACACCTGGTGGCTCGCAGCATTGGATCTACTGCAACAACTGTCAGTCATTTATCTATGCTTACCTCGAGGCCTGTTTGGCAAAGGCCTGCAGCTCTGCTGTCACATGCAGAAAATAGAAGCTGAGAAAGACCCTCCTCTGCAGCAGCAGGCAGAGAAAACAGATGCTGTCCCAGATGATCCCAGCCTCTTCTACTGGGAGGCTACATGTCTTGTCGCTCACTGCTTTTGCTGTCATTTAAAAAAAATACAAAATAAAAAAAATGCTACAGAACGTAATTGTCGAAACTTGTCAAAACTAGCAAGTACACTGAAGGCTTATTCCAAAGACATGACTCAGCACTTCGACACACCATCATACCTACGTACAAGCAAAGCTATGATAATGACATCTCAAGCTGCAGTCCAAGCAAAGGAAAGCGAGGGATTTTTTGT
>NW_007577966.1:215824-218341 GCF_000690725.1 Stegastes partitus
CATCCATTTTCTTCCGCTTATCTGGGGTTGGGTCGCGGAGACCACAGGCGAAACAGGTCATTCCAGACATCCCCCCCCTCCCCGGCAACGCTGTCCAGCCCTTCTTGGGGGATCCCGAGGTGTTCCCAGGCCAGCCGAGAGATATAATCCCTCCAGCAAGTTCTGGATCTGCCCCAGGGTCTCCTCCCAGGTGTTCGGAAAACCTCCAGAGGAAGCCTCCCCGGAGGCATCCGAATCAAATGTCCAAATCACCTCAGCTGGCTTCTTTCGACAAGAAGCAGCAGCTCTACTCCGAGTTTCCACTGGATGTCTGAGCTCCTCACTCTATCTCTAAGGCTGAGCCCAGCCACCCTACGGAGAAAGCTCATTTCTGCTATTTGTATCCGCGACCCAAAGCTCATGACCATAGGTGAGGGCTGGGATGTAGATGGACTGGTAAATCGAGAGCTTCGCCTTGCGCCTCAGCTCCTTCTTCACCACAAAAAAAAAAGCAGAGACGTGATCCTGAGGTCCGCAAGGGTAAAGAGGTCCACGACCAGGACGGAATCCGCATTGCTCCTCCTGATTCTGAGGTTCGACACTTGATCGGAGCCTCTTTCAAGCACCCAAGAGTAAACTTTCCTGGGGAGGCTGAGAACTGTGATACCTCGGTAGTTGGAACACACTCTCTGGTCCCCCTTTTTGAAAATGGGAACCACCACCCCAGTCTGTCACTCCACAGGCACTGCACCCAATGCCCACACAACACTGAAGAGATGCGTCAGCCATGACAGTTCGACAATGCCTATAGCATCTCAGGGTGAATCTTATCCACATCTGGCGCTGTGCCACCGAGGAGATTCTTATCTACCTCGACAACCTCTACCACGGACAAGGATGCAGAAACCCCCTTGTCTTCAGGCTCTGTCCCCTCAGGAGAAGGCGTGTTTACCAGGGTTAGGAGTTCCTTGAAGTGCTCCTTCCACCACTTGACAAGATCCCCAGTCTGGGTCAGCAGTTCTCCTCCCCGGCTGTACACAGCCTCGGCGAATCCCTACCTCCCCTTTCTGAGGCATCAAACAGTTTGCCAGAACTTCCTCAAGGCCGATCAAAAGTCCTTCTCCATAGCCTCCCCGAACTCCTCCCACACCCGAGTTTTAGCTTCCACGACCGCCGTAGCTGCAGCCCTTTTGGCCAGTCTGTACCTGTCTGCTGCTTCAGGAGATCTCCAAGCCAGCCAGACCTGGAAAGTCTCTTTCTTCAGTTTGACGGCTTCCCTCACCACCGGTGTCTACCAGCGGGTTTTGGGGTTGCCGCCACGACAGGCACCAGTGACCTGCTGGTCACAATGGCCTAACGGCCACTTCTGCAGTGGAGGCTTTGAGCATGGCCCACTCTGACTCCATGTTCCCAACCTCCCCCGAGATGCAGGAGAAACTCTTCTTGAGGTGGGAATTGAAAACCCCACAGACAGGGGCCTCGGTCAGACGTTCCCAGTTCAGCCTCACTATGCGTTTAAGTCTACCAGGTCTGTCCGGCAGCCTTCCCCACCATCGGATCCAGCTCACCACCAGGTGGCGATGAGTTGACAGCTCTGCTCCTCTCTTCACCCGAGTTTCCAAAACATACGGCCGCAGGTCTGATGATACGACTACGAAGTCAATCATTGACCATTGGACTAAAGTATTCTGGTGCCAGGTACACTTATGAGCAACTTAATGTTTGAACATGTTGAACATGGTGTTTGTTATGGCCAGTCCATGGCTAGCACAGAAGTCCAATAACAGAACACTTCTCGGGGTTCAGATCGGGAAGGCCGTTCCTCCCAATCACGCCCCTCAAGGTTTCACCGTCATTGCCCACATGAGCATTGAAGTCCCCAAGGAGAACTATAGAGTCCCTAGGTGGCACCCCTTCCAGGACACCGCCCAGAGACTCCAACAAGGCCAGATACTCTGAACTGCCATTCGGTGCATAAGCACAAACATCAGAGTTTTGCCCTCTGTAACATGCAGTCACAGAGAGGCGACCCTCTCATTCTCCGGTGAGAACTCCAAAAAGGCGACGCTCAGCCAGGGGCTTGTGAGTACCTCCACATCCGCCCGGCACCTCTCACCGTGGGCAACTCTGGAAAAGGAGAGAGTCCAACCCCTCTCCAGGAGTTTGGTTCCAGAGCCCTTGGTGTGCGTGGAGGTGAGCCAACTATATCTAGCCGGTAAAGCTCCACCTCCTGCACCACCTCAGGCTCCTTCCCTGCCAGTGAGGTGACATCCACGTCCCCAGAACTAATCCATGCCACCAGGGGGCGGTACGCCAGGATGCCCGCTCCTGGGCATAGCACCCAACCCTGATTTTCTGCCCTGTGGTTGGTGGGCCCTCTGGCCTTCATTTTTTGTTTTGCATTTATCTTTGTTTTCACATATATTTAAAGCTAAAGAAAGTTTAATGCTAAAAAGCTAAAGTTCCTTTTAAAAAGTTTAATTAATGCATGATTCCAAAGTCTATGAATAGTCATGTTAAATAATTGAGCAATACATC